>NC_048304.1:58591036-58737922 GCF_013100865.1 Trachemys scripta elegans | reverse complement strand
TGGGTGCCACATTTCAGGAAAGATGTGGACAAATTGGAGAAAGTCCAGAGAAGAGCAACAAAAATGATGAAAGGTCTAGAAAACATGACTTATGAGGGAAGATTGAAAAAATTGTGTTTGTTTAATCTGTAGAAGAGAAGACTGAGGGGGGACATGATCACAGCTTTCAAGTACATAAAAAGTTGTTACAAGGAGGAGGGAGAAAAATTATTGTTCTTAACTCTGAGGATAGGACAGGAAGCAAGGGCTAAAATTGGAGCAAGGACAGTTTAGGTGGGACATTAGGAAAAAACTTCCTGTCAGAGTGGTTAAACACAGGAATAAATTACCTAGGGAGGTTGTGAAATCTCTCTTATTGGAGATCTTTAAGAGCAGGTTAGACAAACACCTGTCAGGGGTGGTCTAGATAACACTTAGTCCTGCCATGAGTGCAGGGGACTGGACTAGATGACCTCTCGAGGTCCCTTCCAGTCCTACAATTCTATGATTCTATGTTACTGTGTCCTCACCGGTGCTGTACTCCCCCATGTAGGTCCCTACTCTGCCTCCATACCAACCAAGGAGTCTCCCATACCCAGAGATGCCCATTTAGGGCCACTTGACTGCAGGGACTGAACAAAAGGGGCTTTAGAACAGAGCTAGACCTGACCCATTTAGACCTGTGTAGCTGACTGGTCTATGGGCCTCTGTCAGTAGGGCAACAAGGAGTCTGGTGGCACCTTAAAGACTAACAGATTTATTTGGGCATAAGCTTTCATGGGTAAAAACCTCACTTCTTCAGGTTGCATCTGAAGAAGTGAGATTTTTACCCACGAAAGCTTATGCCCAAATAAATCTGTTAGTCTTTAAGGTGCCACCAGACTCCTTGTTGCCCTACTGACAGAGGCCCATAGACCAGTCAGCTACACAGGTCTAAATGGGTCAGGTCTAGCTCTGTTCTAAAGCCCCTTTTGTTCAGTCCCTGCAGTCAAGTGGCCCTAAATGGGCATCTCTGGGTATGGGAGACTCCTTGGTTGGTATGGAGGCAGAGTAGGGACCTACATGGGGGAGTACAGCACCGGTGAGGACACAGTAACATAGAATCATAGAATTGTAGGACTGGAAGGGACCTCGAGAGGTCATCTAGTCCAGTCCCCTGCACTCATGGCAGGACTAAGTGTTATCTAGACCACCCCTGACAGGTGTTTGTCTAACCTGCTCTTAAAGATCTCCAATAAGAGAGATTTCACAACCTCCCTAGGTAATTTATTCCTGTGTTTAACCACTCTGACAGGAAGTTTTTCCTAATGTCCAACCTGAACCTCCCTTGCTGCAGTTTACACCCATTGCTTCTTGTCCTATCCTCAGAGGTTAAGAACAATTTTTCTCCCTCCTCCTTGTAACAACCTTTTATGTACTTGAACATTGTTATCATGTCCCCTCTCCAGGGGTGAAAGTAATATGAAACACTTACCAGTACGGGCGCCCAGAGCCAGGAGCACCGCCAGCTTTTCTGCCCCCCTAGGCAGCGGAAGGTCCCGCCCTGAAATGCCGCCCCCCACAGAGGCAGCGGAAGGTCCCACTGCCAAAATACTGCCGCGGTCGCCGCCCCCCAAATTGTAGCACCCTAGGGACCTCCTAGGTCGCCTAATGGGTTGCACCAGCCCTGCCCAGAGCTGGAAGGGGTGGGAGCTTGGGTGGAAGGGGAGAAGTCTTGGGCGGAAGGGGTGTGGCTGGGGGTCATCCTCCCCCAGCCAGCCCATCCGCGCTGGTTGGCCCATGCCGCTCGTTGCTCCAGCGGCAGTTTAAAAGGGCCTGGGGCTCTGGCCGCTGCTGTGGTAGCGGTGGCTGGAAGCCCCGGGACCTTTTAAATCGCCGGCCCCGGGGCAGCTACCCCTTTTGCCCTCCCCCATCGGCGGTCCTGCCGGTAGGGACCCTACTTGCAGGGCCGCCAACGGGGTGGCAAAAGGGGCAGTGACGTTAAAGTGCTGCCACGGCAGCATTTTATCCTCGGCTGCATATGGGCTGGTACTGGCTTCTTACTGGTACGTCATCCTGGCCTGTACTGGCCTACTTTTACCCCTGCCCCTCTCAGTCTTCTCTTCTCCACACTAAACAAACCCAATTCAATCTGCCCTCATAGGTCATGTTTTCTAGACCTTTCATCATTATTGTTACTCTTCTCTGGTCTTTCTCCAATTTGTCTGCATCTTTTCTGAAATGTGGTGCCCAGAACCAGACACAATACTCCAGTTGAGGCCGAATCAGCACGGAGTAGAGAGGAAGAATTACTTCTTGTGTCTTGCTTACAATACTCCTGCTAATACATCCCAGAATGATGTTTGCATTTTTGCAACAGTGTTACACTGTTGACTCATATTTAGCTTGTGATCCACTATGACCCCCAGATCCCTTTCCACAGTACTCCTTCCTAGGTACACATGTCCCAGTTTGTGTGCATGCATCTGATTGTTCCTGCCTCAGTGGAGTACCTTGCATTTGTCCTTATTGAATTTCATCCTATTCATTTCAGACCATTTCTCCAGTTTGCCGAGATCATTTTGAATTTTAATCCTATCCTCCAACTCCTCCCAGCTTGGTATCATCCATGAACTTTATAAGGTCACTCTCTATGTCATTATCTAAATCATTGCTGAAGATATTGAACTGAACCTCACCCAGAACTGATCCCTGTGGGACCCCACTCATTATGCCCTTCCAGCTTGACTGTGAACTACTGATAACTACTCTCTGGGAATGCTTTTCCAACCAGTTATGCACCCACCTTATAGTAGCTCTGTGACAGTGTACCCCATAAGGCTTTATGGGGAGGGGGTGCTTATAAATGTATGTATGACATAACTGGAATATGTTTTGTGCTGCCTGTGCCATGTAACATATCTCCGTAAGGGTTATGGTCTACTATATCTATTCATCCTATTTGTACATATATATCATTTTCTACTCGAGGTTAAGAATATGGGCTGTATGCTTGCCTGATTTCTAAGTAAGCTTTGTGAGGCATTTGGTCAGCTTCTTTAGGAAGGAATTTGCCAGGTTAAGTACCTGATCAGGAGACACTTAGGGAACAATGCATCTTGGAATGCTCCAATCCACATGAGAAGTCTTCCTGGAGACATGCAAGATGCCATGTGGACAATGGCGTTGGCCTGCAAAGACTGAGTCACGCAGGGGCATGTGACTTGCCCAGGTGACTCCAAAACTCCATCTTGGAGCTGGGCTTTGCATAGGAGGGAGGTCTCCACCCACAAGAGAGAGTCTACTTAAACCTGTGGGAGACCCCTCCATTTTGTCTTCAGCTGGCTAAAGAAAGGGCCCCCCAAACCCCCCCCCCCCCCCCTCTGAGGATACTTGAAGGAGACTGAAACAAAGGACAGTAACTACAGGGGGTGTGAGTGATTGCTGGACCCAGGCTAAAAGGAGCTTAGCCTGTAAAAGGGAGCACTCTGGAACTGGTGAGGAAATTATCTGTATTCAGTTTGATTAGGCATAGATCTGCGCATTTTATTTTATTTTGCTTGGTGACTTACTTTGTTCTGTCTGTTACTACTTTGAACCACTTAAATCCTACTGTCTGTATTTAATAAAATCACTTTTTATTTAGTAATTTACTCAGAGTATGTATTAATACCTGGGGGAGCAAACAACTGTGCATATCTCTCTATCAGTGTTATAGAGGGCGAACAATTTATGAGTTTGCCCTGCATAAGCTTTATACAGGGTAAAACGGATTTATCTGGGTTTAGACCCCATTGGGAGTTGGGCATCTGAGTGCTAAAGACAAGCACGCTACTGCGAGCTGTTTTCAGGTAAACTTGCAGCTTTGGGACAAGTGATTCAGACCCTGGATCTGTGTCTGGAGCCAAACAGGAGTGTCTGGCTCAGCAAGACAGGGTGCTGGAGTCCTGAGCTGGCAGGGAAAACAGAAGCAGGGGTAGTCTTTGCACATCGGGTGGCAGCTCCCAAGGGGGTTTCTGTGATCCAACCCGTCACAAGCTCCATATAGGTTGTATTTCCCTAGATCAGGGACTCTCAAACTTCATTGCACCCATGACCCTCTTCTGACAACAAAAATTACTACATGACCCCGGGGAGGGGAGGGGGGAGAGGGAGCAAAGCTCGAGCCCGGCCGTCCCGGGTTGGGGGGCTAAAGCCAAAGCCTGAGCCCCTCTGTCGTGAGCTTCGGCCCTGGGCAGTGGGTTTCGGGCTTTGGCTTCAGCCCCAGGCCCCAGCAAGTCTAATGTCAGCCCTGGTGACCCCATTAAAATGGGGTTGTGACCCATTTTGGGGTCCCGACCCACAGTTTGAGAACCACTGCCGCAGTTTGTATCTGATGGGCAGGCTTTGCAGCATAGTGGCTCACCTCCGGGCCAGGCTGGCCTGGGGGCTCAGACCTGCGTGCTGATCACCCCAATTCACTCTGCAATGATGTCATCCCCACAGTGGAGAAAGGGACTTGTGCTAGTGCTCTGCACAGAGCTGCTTTCCACCCAGGGACTATGTTGGGCTCTAATGTCTATTCCACAGACCACCGTGCACTTCCAGTTGCATAAACTGTGAGGGCTCAACATGCTCTGAACGATGCTTTTGTCACCTGCATTTCACTGGAAGGAAGGAGCAGCCCTGGTTGATTCCATCTGATGCTGCTCTCCACATGGCCCTGTCTGCAGGCAGGCAGTACAGCTGTTTGATGTCCGGAGGAGGCCTATTCTGCCGCTGCTGCATGCCTGCATTTACAGCTGATGTATTTTAATCCCCACTTGACCTATAGACCCATTCACTAGAGCTGGGCAGGAAGCGATTTTCCCAGCCCCAAAGAATCGTTGAGATTCTGAACATTTTTCTTTGAAATCTCAAATTTTCATGAATCAAAAATCTGAAAAAAAATTGGATCAGGTCAATCAAAACATTTTATTTTCATAGATTCCACGGCCAGAAGGGACAACTGTGATCATCTAGTCTGACCTCCTGCCTAACACAGGCCAGAGAACTTCTACACTGTAATTCCTAGAGCAGAGCTTTTACAAAACCAGCCAATCTTGATTTAAAAACTGTCCGTGAGGGAGACCCCATCACGACACTTGGTCAAGTGCTCCAATTTTGATTTTTCATCTTTTTAGAAAACTTTTATTTACTACAAATTAACTGAAATTTTGAAACAAAAAGTCATTTCGACCTGAAAAAACTGAATGTTTCATCCAGAAAAATGTCAAAATGGGATGTTTTGACAACTGGGAAACTTTTTTCCAACATTTCTTCGAAATAGGAAATTCACTGAACCCTTCCCTTTCTTGTGAGAAGTTTGTTTCAATGAATCAGTATTTTCTGATGAAAAATGTTTTGTCAAAAGATTCCTCCTTTATCGTTTACTTCATTTCTACCATTTTCACAATGTTCTGGTATTTATTTTCTTGTAATCCAGCCCTGGCATCCTTTGCATTAAGAGTGTGATTTATCTCTCCAATGAGTTAGGTAAGGCCCTTGATGTTGATACCTATTTGTATTATTGGTCACGTGGTCTAGTGGTCAGCGCAGGGAATCTGAGAACTAGGAACTCCTGTGTTGTATTTTTGACTCTGGCATGGATTTCTGTCACAGAGGGTGAATTACCAGTTGTCTGAAACTAACTGATGATGATGATGACGATGACAGTTAATGGGAACTACAAGAAAAATTCACCCCCGTGCAGTGCTATTTTGCAGCCTTTGGAAGGATTTAAGTCGTGCATTGACCATGGGCTGGTTCTGTGCCCAGGGGTGAATTTCATCTGGTATATGCCAATGCCAGCCAGCTGGAAGGAACGCTTTAGGAACAGGCAGACTTAGAAGATTCATTTTGAACAAGCAATCCAAATCTATCCAAGCCTCTTGGCTCTACACAGCATGGCTGTAGATCACACATGCATGGGACCTGTTGTGGCACTGGTGTGTCTGCTTGTGGCATGGACATGTAGACAGCCACAAAGTAAAATTAATCCCCAAATGAAAACTTTGTGGATGTGACGGGTTTGATCCCTTGAGGTCTATATATGCATCTGCTGCAGCCTGCAGGAGTCCCCCGGAGGGGCACCAGGCCGCAGCCTGGGCAGGAGGGGCGGGGGGCACAGCTGCTCCCCGCTAGCGATGCCGCGGCCTTGCAGGGCTCCTGCCCCCCTGCGCTGCACCAGCTCCTCCATGGCTGGGGCTCACCACTGCTGCAAGCGGACGCTCTGGCTCTCCGGTGCCTCCGGAAGGCGGCTCCTCCCTAATTAAAAGCACTAAATTTGGGAATAAAAAATGTCAGTCATGGGTTTTTTGATATGCCCTGAAGTTTGTCAGACATTTATTTGCAAAAACTTTGTAGTAAGGGTGAGTCAGCTCTCCTGCTGAATACAGCATTAAATATTATGGAATACATGATGCAGCTCTTCTCTGTTTTACATTTTCTTAATCAAGTATCAGAGGGGTAGCCGTGTTAGTCTGAATCTGTAAAAAGCAACAGAGGGTCCTGTGGCACCTTTAAGACTAACAGTTAGTCTGTTAGTCTTAAAGGTGCCACAGGACCCTCTGTTGATTTTCTTAATCAGTATTTCTAAGCTAATTTTATATTTTAAATGTACTCTTAAGCCTTCATAAAGTAATCATTCCAGATTACTACAGATTTAACTCACTGAAATAGACATTATTTTAAATTAATCAGTCACAGAGGTTTAGTGTGTTCATAACAATGTTCATTGCTTTTAGAAAAAGGGAACATGTTTATAAAATTTCACCAACTTTAAAAAATATGTTTCCAAAGATTTTAGGCATAACAAAGGATTTTATATCTTACTAAGGTACTGATTTTGCTTAAAACTAGTTCATCAGATAGTCAGAAGTAAAGAAAGGGAAACTCTTTGTCCAGCTATCTGGAAGCAAAGGGCTGTTGCTTCCTTCAATGGGCCGGCGAGTGGGGAGGGTGTATGTGTGAAGGAAGAAAGGGATGGACAGAAAGGACAGGAAGACTTTGGAAGTAAGCTTTTTTACTATAGTAATTAAAATGTGCATTTTAGATAAGGGTGGTCTTTTGAAGAATTTATTTAATAAAACCAAATGTCTGAAGATCCAAGCATTTAAGGCTAAAGATGATTGTGCATCTAAAAATCTATGAAAGGATTTTTTGGAGATGTGATTTTATAATCTTCACCAACTCACTAATGAAATATTTTTAAAGCAAATTTTAAACTAAGGTCCTGTAGACTGACATGTTCTGAGTAAAAATTTTATTAAGATGATGTTAAAAAAAAAAAGTGAACAAAGTTTGAGCATAGAAGTTTCTGGTTATCAGGGAATAACGTACAGATTATCTATTACAGTCATGCACAGCTGTTTTTGTCAGTACATTCAGAAACTGACAGTAGATACCTGGGGGTTGGCAAATGTCTGTTAAATGTCTCCATTACCCCTTAAATGGCTCTTTAACAGTTTCAGTGTTGTGCTAATAGGTCTGGCAGGCTGGAGACCTTTTCTCTAACTACTAGATCCTCTTCCCAGGAAGACTCAGAGCCTGCAGGAAGGGTCAGAACAGGGATAGGAAAACCAGTAGGGTGGACAGTAAGACCCAGTGGTGCCCCAAATTTTCAGGTGCCCTACGCAGCTGCCTATGCCTGAGGACGGCCCCGGGCGCCCCTAACCACTTGCCGCCCTAGGCCACTGCCTAGTTCACCTAGTGGTTGCACCGGCCCTGCCTACAGTGTCAAAGCAGCATCCCAGGAAGCTTCTCAGGAAGGAGGAAGATTAGTATTTTCAAAGTCCCATTGTTCCTCCTAATGGCCCATTCAGGCTGATTGCATACTGTCTGGTGGGCATTCTCCAAGTACACACACAGTTGTAGTTGTTAGATAGTCAATATTCCTAACTTCAGATACAGGAATGATACATGCATACAAATTGGATAATCACATTCAGTAAAACATAACCTTTCCAATGATACCTCACATGACCCATCTTGCATAAAACATATCATAGTTATGCCATATTCATATCATAACAATATTTCCATGAAGATTATGGGGCGTAGGGTCACAGTGGAGTTAAGGTGACATTTGCAAGGACCCCAAATATTTGGAAATATGGGAATAGATAGGTGAGGTAGCCAAATAACCTTAACTCTGCCCTGTGCAGATGCCAGCACCCCATCTTCCTTCCTTTGTGGGTTGAGTGGCGCAGAGAGAGCAGAGTGAATTTACCATTTTAGGCCCCACATTTTCTAAAACAACCAGTTGTTTTGGGTGGACACCTAAGGTACCCCACCCCCATCCAGGAAGTCTGGCCCCCGCTGGACTTCATTGGACAAACTGCCCCTGAGCTCGCCATGTGCAGGGCATGCAATTGTGGAGGGCCCTTGTGAGGGGCATGTAGATATGGAGCCAAGTCCCTTTAAATCTTTCTGGTGGAACCTAGGCTGATACAATGTGCTCTGTTCCTTTCTAGTGGCCAGACTACATCTAGGGGGCTGTGAGTGCTAGCTACTTCCTCACACTTAACAGGGCTAATTCTTTCGTTCAAGTGACAAAGTCACATGCTTTTAGAGCAGGAGGTCCTAGGTTCAACCCCTTCCCACAACCATGCAGCGTGACATGAGGTTTCCTTCTGGATCTGCCTGAAGATCCAGGCCCATGTATTTGCTCTTCTGTTTCTGAGCTCACAGGAATTTGCTCAGCACCCTCAGTTCCTGGGGTCGGCCAGGGACCCAGGGCAGGGACAGGCTGGTTGAACTGCCGTTAGGTTGGAGAATGTTTCCATTTAAAATGCCATTTTCTGTTAGATGGGGCTCCCATTTGCCGTCGCTTCCTCCACATAAAAGACGGAGGAGCACTTTGCTATTTCTCCTTGTGAAACGCATCGCCACGCATGCACACCAAAGTCAAACCAGCCCCTGGGCCCCTACATCATTTGATTAGTGACACATGCAGTGATTCTGAAATCTGCTTGTGACTTTATCTGGATGGGCTAAAGAACAGCTTTCCTTCAATTCCTGTTGAAGGCAACAAGGATAAAGGAGAAGGGGCTTTTCTGCCACCCTGGCCCCCTGTTTTAAAAAAAACCTTCCCCCATACTGTGATTTCTTGGAGAAACACTGCTCCATTCTTTGCTCAGCCCCCCTCTCCCCAGCAAGATAGCATCACACTGGCTAGCTAAGGACTCTGGAGATACTGATCAGATCGCGTTCAATTTCACCAAGGGCTGGAGCTGGGAAAGGTTAAGAAGCGTTGCCCTGCTATAGAAAGAGAACGTGTTTGCTGCCAGGGGAGCTGAAAAGCAACACTGAGTGCAGATAACGCTGTATTGATTCAAACGGCCGCCTCAACCCTGTTTTTTTTTTTTTCCCTCACAAGGCCTGTCTGGCGCAGGCCTGCAAGGTGAAGCCAGAGGAACACGCTTGGCAGTCGGAAAAATATTCCATGAAAATAGGAACATTCAAGGGCAAGAGAGCAGGGTCTGATTGAAACCAGATGAGAACAGCTCGCGAGCACCGCTGTTGAGCAGCGAAGTGTGTGTAAAGCTGCTGGCTTTCCCTATGCTCACAAGACACCCCAGGCTGACCAGACCCTGGGCGGGGCCAGCCTTTTGTCTTTTTCTAATCTAGCCAGCAAGGCGAGCATTATCAGGTGATCCTGGACATTTGTTGTGCTCATTCTCGGAAAATCAAAGTGCTAGAAACCTTATTTACTCCGGCTCTTAGGTGCTACCATGATACAAATAATAGATCCTCCTCATCATCAATCAATCATCATCATCACAATCATGGCTTGGCCCATAGTTCAGTGGATGTAAATCATGCAAACAATTATTTCACAACACCAAATTGTTCGGCTGTATTTTTGCGGTTGACGAGCTGGCTGTACTGATGTGTTTAGAACTGCGCTGCTTTGCTGCCGGGCTGTTTTATTAGCATGGAAGGGCAGGAGCAAAACATTGTCAAGTTGAGAGAGACAGAATGGGACAAGTATCGGAGTAGCCGTGTTAGTCTGTATCTACAAAAACAACAAGGAGTCTGGTGGCACCTTAAAGACTAACAGATTTATTTGAGCATAAGCTTTCATGGGTAAAAACCTTACTTCTTCAGATGAAGGGGCAGGAGCCCTCTTTGGCCATCAGCTCCAGCTGTTGGCATCTGACTATTATGGGGTGGCCTCTGGGAAATGAATGGATGATCTGCCAGCGAGACAGGTGGCTGCACCCAAAACCTTTCACCGTAGCTGGCGTGAAGTGGTTCCTTCTTCTTGGACTCAGCCAAGAGGACAAGGGCGTCCATGGTGACTGAGGGGTGAGACTATTGGGTTGCTCTAGCTTGGCAGGTGGGGCTAGAGGAGAAGTTTCCAGTGCTGCTCACTTGGAGATGTGCTGAGAACTACTGTCCAGACCTACCTTGCAATGAGCAATTACATATACTATAAACTGAGCCGGTTGGCTGGCTGGTGAGCGATGGAAATGGAGGTGCACCTAGCGTGTTGCTTTTGTCAGGGAAACCTGCATGTCAGTGAGTCCTTGTCACTAGGAAGTAACCTTAGTGCTCCTGAATTTGGGGGTCCCGAGAGGACGCTACAAATTCAAGCTAACTTGGACATCTGGGCACCCCTGCTTTTCCAGTCCTGCCTCCCCACAGGTCTGTTGCTGCACCTCCAGCCTGCCTCAGAGCACCCCTGCTAGTCTAAGATTAGGGGGTCCTCACAGACCTGGTGTTGACCCTCAGTCCTGAGCAGAGAGGCTTCTGTGCTGGGCTGGTGGGACACTCTCTAAAGCTGGCTGCCCGCTGGGTTGGGTAGAGTACAATGCTCTGCCCATGGCGCACGATCCATGTAGCCTCTGGCTCCTTGGACCGTATGGCATGAGCAAGGTGGCACGCTTAAGTGAAGTGCTCCGGACTGGCTGATCATAATGGCTCTTTCTGGCCTTAACATCTATGAGAGGAGCAGGAGAAAGGGAGAAGCAGTAGCAGCTGTTGATGGAGGATGGAGAGTATATCTTGGCTTACAGGGGAGCTCCTTAAATAATGGCACTGAGACCCGACAGTGAGGTCCATAACGATGAGCTGCAGGGATCATGGTGGCCATTGATACTTTCCAACTTTCCCATGAAATAGACTTACTCTATTCAATCTGACATGGTGAGAATAGAAGCTACTGTGGGGACCCAGGTTGCAGGCCAAAGCCATGAGTGCGGGTAGCAAGTTCCCTTAGCTCCAGTCTCTTGGCGGAAATGCAGAGTGTGGTGAACCAGCGTGGCATTTCTGCAAGCAGATGCTACAACTTCGTATCAAAAGCGATTTACTGCATTAAGATGCGCTGTAGGGATGTGACAAGAGAACAATGATAACACCTGCCTGTCCCAGTTACTTCCTGAAACCAAGCGGTAGGGCAGGAATTTACCCCAGGGTAAATTCCACTGAGAGAAACTTTTCAAGCCTGCTACAGGATTTCTGGGAACAAAGAGCTAGCCACAGCACCACAGAAACATATCCATTAGGGTTGGAAAAGACTTACTGGGCTATCTAGTTCACTTCCCTGCAGAACTCTAATGCATTGTCCAGAGTTCAGCTTAGTTCATTTGAAATGTACTTGTGTGGTTGTGTGCCTGTATGTACTGCTGCCCTCTACTGAATGGAATCAGAATTTCTCTACTGTGTGTCATATGCCCTATACTGCTAACAGCCCACAGGGAGAGTCTCCCCTAGCAGTTGAAGGTCAGGGCTGTGGTTTTGGAGCTTCAGGATCTGAGTTATATCCCTGTTGTTGCTGTGACATTCCGAAAGCCCACAGGGTGCAGCACAGAAGTGACTGTGAAGTCCTAGGCAGCTGCAGATTTGTTTGGTTGGTGTCAGGGGCGAGGTGTGAACTCCTGTGAAGCCCTGGTAGGAGACTCTGAGTATTGCTAAAAGTAAATGGAGATCCTGCTTTAGCTCAAGTAGTAGATGATGAGGCTGTAACTTCTCTCCACACTGCTATTGTGCAGTTCCATGGGATTGTGGTGTACCATTCAGTGACAGTGGTGATGCCTAGACAGCCACAGGTTAGGGATAGTCTCCTCCTGCTGTTGTTAACCATGGGGGGAGGGTTTTGCTGAAATGCGGGGGAAGGGATATAAAATCAGTTCTCAGAGACCAGAGAGCTCTTTCCAATTTGGAGCAGGAAGGAGACATGGGTGCCCAGCCTCTCTGAAAACCAGGCCCCAGAGTCCCACCCTGGACACTCAAAACTGAGGCATCCAAAAGATGTCCTCTTTTGAAAGTGTTGGCCTTCGTCTCTTGGTGCCTCAGTTTCTCCATGTGTAAAATGGGGCTGGCAATACTCACCTGCTCCACAGGGATTAAGTAACGAGGGCACATGCTGAACAGGTTGAGCATCCTCAGCTGCCACTGACTGCTCACCAGGGCTTTCTGCTGCCCCCCCCAACCTTGCTGCACCCCAGCTCCAATGGTTGGGGGAGGTCTGATTGGTACATTAACCTCAGCTCAGATGTATGTGAGTGTTCCATAAATGGCTCCCATCCCTCTGAGGCAGGGTGCTGCGGCCAGGCCAGCCAGGTGGCACCCTCTGTGCTCATGGTTCCCTAGAGATGAGACGTATTTGCACCAAAGCCAGAGTGACGGTCGATTCCATTTCGTTCCATGCTGTCGCTAAACCCAGGAAACAGGAAATCCCCAGCCCATCCTATTCTTTCTTTGTTCTGTCTCTGTCTCTCTGTCTCTCTCTCTTGCAAAACAAGTTTGCACAACTATGGAAACTGGCTCTTTCCTGCTGGGGCACAAAGCAACGGAACAATTCATGCCGGCATAACAAGTGGATAATGCAGATAACAAAGTGCACGCACGTAGCTGGTTCCATTCAGGTACCATTGACGTCAATGGCAAAGCACCCACTGATTTCAGGGCGGACAGGATGGGGTTCAGTTGGGGAGGCTGCTCCTCTCGCTCGGCCTCACTGTGTTGCTACCCCCTATGTGGATAGTGAGTCGCAGGAGAAGGAAGAGCTGTACTCACACAAGGGGATGCGCAGCTTTTAAGCACTGGCCTTAAAAGGTGAGAAGTTGCAAGCAGAAAGTACGAGCCCGTGTCTCTCAGAAATGGCTTGATGATCCTGGGAGAAGGGCGTTCCTGGGAGGAGTTCTGTGAGTCAGGACCGGAACTGGTAACTCCATTTTCTATTTTATCAACTTCCCAGGAGATCCAGGCAAGAAGAGACTGGTCAGTTTCATGCTGCTACTCAGTGCTGGGAAGCTGTGAAACTGACAAGAACCACATCAAGGTCAGGCAGGAGCAAACTCCCCCCCCCCCCCCCCCCCCCCCCCCCCCCCCCAGCAGTAAACTTCAGATCCCAGGGCAGCTGACTCAGGCTCGCTCCAGGGCTGAAAACAGCAGTGTAGCAGTTTGGGCTGAGGCTGGAATCCAGGCTCTGAAACCTGCCACGTGGGGAGGGTCTTAGAGCATAGGCTCCAGCCCAAGTCTGAGTGCCAGGACTGCTATTTTTAGACTGGCGAGCCTCAGTCAGTTGACCTGCATGCTGAGGCCCACTGCCATGGGTTTTTTTGTTTTGTTTTTGCTGTGTAGACGTTCCCCAGGGGCACTGGCTCTGCTGCAGCCCGCCAGGCTGGCAGTCAGGGATCTCAGGGAGTACATTTCATTTTCAAATGCTGTGTGTTGGTGAGATTTCAGTTCCAGGACAATTTTTGAGTTTTTGTCTTTTCATCCCAATTCAGGACAATTTTTTTTTCGAAAGCGCGAAAATCTTCACAGTGCTGAAATTCGGTTTCCCAGTCAGCTCTTTTGCTGACCCCAAACAATCCAAAATAATGAGTTTGGCACCCCAGATCACGAGACTGGCCTGAGATTGTTTTTAAATAATACACTTTGGGTCTTTTTATTTATTTTCCAGATTCTGTGCTTGTAGGGTGCCTGGGGGTCACACTGTCATTATTTTCTGTGCAACCAAGAGGGCTAGAACTTTTTTTTAAGTGGAAGTGAGATTCTTATAATGTTCACATGATTACAGGCCTGGGGCTTGCAGAAACAAACCAATAATTGCAAAACACACACAAAAAATCTCAGGCCGTGTCAACACCACGAGACTGAGGTGGATCAAGAAAACCGTGAGAGAGATCAGGCCGACAAACGCAAGCACACCCTTAGGTCATGGGGCAGGTATGGGCCACACTATACCCTGACTTCAGGATTCTCTGCCTCCCTTGACCAGCCCATGGTAGGACTACCAACATCACAGCCATTAGGGGACTACAGGGCTTTGCAGCAGATACTCTCAACAAGAACGTCTGGGTGGCAGGTGAGTAGAATGCCTCCTGGTGCTCCCCTTGCATTGTGCCTTACTATGGGATGTATGCAACTGGCACGAGCTAGCCCTTTCTTTGTGACAGGTGCTTTATGTTCTTCTGCGTGTCTCACCCTATGCATAGCACAAACCACCCCTTTCAGCCAAAATGACCTTTATTTTAGAGTAGGAGAACAACCAAGCAAGAAAGGACAAAAGTAAAGTCTCCAGGACAGAGCACTGTGTGTGTGTGTGAGAGAGAGAGAGAGAGAGAGAGTCTGAGTGTCTCCTCTGACAGGCTCAACTGACTTACGATCATCGGGAGAGTGCTTAGAACTGGAAAGGTTCGGGACCCATCTTTTCCTTTAATTGGATGCAGTGTCCTTGTTTTTAGCAGGAAAGTAAACAGAATCTGTTCTAGCACCGGGAATGGATTCGCAGAAAGAGATGAATGTGACAGAGGCTGGTGCAATATCAGGCCCTATCCTGATTTGTTAACACGCCCCCTGGACAGCGGCACAATGAGGGTTATGAAAGTGATGTCATGACTGTCAGAACCAGGGCTCCAATAAATCAGCAGCTAGGAATGGGGTCACCACTGGGGAGGTGGGCAGCCCATTTTAAAGGACTTGAGGCTAGATCCTCAGCTGTGGATGAGATACACTCAGGAGGACAAAGGGGGCCCATTGCCTTAGGTACTGCATGCACACAAAATAAAGAGACAAGCCCGGCCCGAAGGAGTATATCGTGTACATAGACAAGACAGAAAAAGGGGGGAGAGGAAATCGCAGGGAAAATGAGGTCCCCAAAGTCACCGAGAGGTCAGTGGCAGAGCCACAAAAAGAACCCAGGGCTCCTGATGCCCGTTTCACTGCTTGAGCCAGCACACCAAGCCCCGGGCAGATCCCCCCCTTCCCAACTTTGGTCCCTCTCCTCTTCCCCTGAGCTTCACCCCACCCCCCATCATTCTGGGCATGGTCTGGGACAAGGGTGTCAGAACCTTTGTAGAAGTGGGGGAGCTACCCATGCTGGAACTGGGGGGGGCATGCCCCCACTTTTTAACATGGGTGTAGTTTGGGGGCTATGGGGTGGCATTACCCCACGCTATAAGCCTTGGGCAGCCATGGAGCAGGGTCAGCATGGGCTGCACTTCATGGCAGCGTTGCATCATCCCCTGCCCCCACAAATTATGTCCATGTTAAAAGGGGAGGCTCCCCCCATTCATGGTTCCTCAGTCTCCTGCAGTCTACGGGGGCCAGCACTTGTCGGGGAGGATGCTGCGCTGTCTGAGGAGCCAGCAGCAGGGGAAACGGGCAAAGGGAACATCCAAGGGGGCGGGAGGGGAAAAAAATCAGGCTACTGCCTGAGCCGACCCTGGTGTCACCAGAGCTGCCAGGCCCCAGGAAGAGCCTTCTCCCCTGCTCCCTGACTGATGTGCCTACCACAGCCTGTCATATCTCTCTGCTTCCCAGATCGATTAGCTTAGCAGAGGGGCTGAGCACTGACTGCGCCAGGGGCTGGAAGTCCCGTCTAATTGCTCTAGGGAGGAGGTGCAGTGATCAGGGTACTAGCCTGGTGCTTGAAGACCTGGGTTCAATTCTCTGCTCTGCCATAGACTCCCTGTATCACCTTGCCTACATCACTTAGCCTCTGTTCCCTCGGCAGCCTAGGGGTGCAGCTGCTGCAGCACTAGGGGCCGCAGAAGCAGCTCAGGTAGGTAGAGGTAGCCATGAAGGGCAAATGTTTAGCCCCAGTAACCCCTGGCCAGTGTCCATTCTGGGGGCTGAACAAGGCCTCTCTGCTCCTGGGCTGGTTGCTCCCCTGGCACTTTCCATGAGCCTCCAAGCTGACGTTTCCCTGGGAGGGGGCAGGGCAGGCTGAGCACCATGTGCTCCCCAGCCCCTGTGCTAATTGCCTTCCTCCTGTCTACAATGGGCCAGTCGGGTTTTTCTGCAACCGACACCGTCTGGAAGGGGCATCGGGGAGGACAGCGAGTGAGAAGGAGCGGAGCCCATGGTACCTGGACTCTCACCCCAAGCACCAACCACAAAAAATAATCAGCCATTGGGCTTCAAGGCAGCACATCCCAATGTCAATATTGACACTTCGCAGTGCATAAAGTAGCTATTGAGAGATGACGAGCAAGGGGAACAGATCCAGCTGCCAGGCACGTGACTAGACACCACGGGGGCTCAATCTCCTCTCCCTTAAACCGTGGCCAACGGCCTGACTTCAGCGCCGTGACTCCGGCCTTACACCAGGGTGAGGGTGAGCAGAATCAAGTGCCAGCACTGCCCTGATACTCTAGCTCTGTCACATACAGAACATAGGCTATTTCCCAGCTGGTGAAAATCAGCCATAGCTCTATGGAAGTCAATGAGCCAGATCCTGGTAACTCCGTGTAGCCCCAGGGGCTTGGGTGCCCAGTCACACCAGCTGAGGCCCTGTGTGCAAATAGTTCAAATTCCTGAGCCTTTTCTTTTGTTAAAACGGACTCTGGTTCAGTGTGGACCCCTGGAGCAAAAAGCACGTTCAGCGCTCCCTTTCGTTCTGACGCATTGTACAAAAGTGTCCTTTGTTTTATTGGGCTCGGGGGCGGGGGGCAGCAGAAGAGCATGTTGGGGAGGGGGGAGAATGTAGTTAAAGTCCAACATTAAAATGTCACATAGCAATTAAAAAATACAGAGCCGCTGTGCTGTTTGACGATGTTTTTCCACATATGCCAGCCAGGCGATCGCTGGCATTCCCGACCTTAGGAAAAACAAGATCCCCCTTCGTCTCCTGTACTGCTGAGAGCCCCGCTTTCAAACAAAGCGCCCAGGACCACCTGCGTGCACAGGCTGCGATATTGATCACCCCAAAGCCGTGCATCTATTTATTGTGACGAATTCGGAGGGGGGAAGGAAGCAAAATATTTGATTAACTCAGTAATGAGCAGTTTCCACTGTTGGTGCAGCGCATGATAATATGAAATGAACAGCGGCCCATTGTTTGAGAGCAGAAGGAAGCCCTGTGTGGGATCGCTGCTGGATTCTATACATCACAGATGGAAGGGGGGGGGGGGAACGAGACCCTGGAATTTCTTTTTGTGGTTCCTTTACTGTTTTATTGGCCATGTGAACAGGTCAGCGAGTCACACGCTCGCTGCGGCACAGACAATCCGTCAGGGCCGGTAGGCGACTTGTGTACGTTGAAAGTTTAATGAGAGCCCTGATGTTAAGCTAACAACATTTTCAAACAGTGGCTAACAAAAAACAGGGATCAGGGAGGCTGCGCTGGGTGCCAAGATGTTTGTTTTAATACTAACAAGGGCCAGGGCCAGCGTCAGGCAATAAAAAAGGAGGGGGGTTGGAAATAATCTCTTCTCCAAGCACGGAGAGCCGTGCAGTTTAATACACTTTAAACCATGCACGGTTCAATGAAAGATGGGCTTAGGGAAGGGGAAAAGAAAATCCAGGAATGTAGGTCAGAAAGACATGACTAGGAACCCAGTAGTCCATGCATCACATGTTGTGCAGCGTAGCTAAATGAAGGGGCCCATCCTGCAGATCCTTCATGCCTAGCATAGTATTTATTACTAGGAGTAAGACCTAGAGCCACAAAGGTATTTAGGCACACAACTTCCATGGAAATCAATGGGAGTTTCAGGCTTCAGTGCTAAGGTTTCAAGAGACACTGAAGGTGAGTAGGCCAGAGTGCCACAGACGTACAGGACAATGGAATGAGTCAACACAGATGGCACCTGGGGCGGTGAGATCAGACCCTAGGAAGAGCCTTGTGACTCGCTTCATAAGCATGGTGCTTGTCAAGGCTCCTTCCCCACTCTGAACTTTAGGGTACAGATATGGGGGCCTGCATGAAAACTTCTAAGCTTAACTACCAGCTTAGATCTGGTCTGCTGCCACCACTCCCCAATGTGCTAATTCCCTTCCCTGGGTAGCCTTGAGAGACTCTTCACCAATTCCCTGGTGAATACAGATCCAAACCACTTGGATCTTAAAACAAGGAAAAATCAATCAGGTTCTTAAAAAGAAGGCTTTTAATTAAAGAAAAAGGTAAAAATTATCCTGTAAAGTTATTTTCCATCCTGATTTTACAGAGATGATCAAACTTAAAGAGCCCAGAGGACCCCCCCTCTAGCCTTAGGTTCAAAGTTACAGCAAACAGAGGTAAACACCCTAGCAAAAGGTACATTTACAAGTTGAGAAAACAAAGATAAAACTAACCTGCCTTGCCTGGCTGTTTACTTACAAGTTTGAAATATGAGAGACTTGTTCAGAAAGATTTGGAGAGCCTGGATTGATGTCTTGTCCCTGTTAGTCCCAAGAGCGAACTCTCACCAAAACAATGAGCACAAACAAAAGCCTTCCCCCCACCAAGATTTGAAAGTATCTTATCCCCTTATTGGTCCTTTGGGTCAGGTGTCAGCCACGTTACGTGAGCTTCTTAACCCTTTACAGGTAAAAGGATTTTGGAGTCTCTGGCCAGGAGGGATTTTATAGTATTGTACACAGGAGGGCTGTTGCCCTTCCCTTTATAGTTATGACATGCTCTCCAAATCACAGATAGTGTTGGACAGCCGGTTCCACACCGGCTGTGATTTCTTCCTGGAGCTCTAGGAAAAAACAGAATTAATAAGACACATGCACCTTTAGACATACTACTGATTATATAAAAACTAACAATATGTCCCACATTCCAAGAACAATTTTTAACCAGTTGATTCTGGGAAACTTTCCCGGGAGAGTGCATCAGCCACTTTGTTAGAAGCTCCTGAAATGTGTTGTATTTCAAAATCAAAATCTTGGAGAGCTAAACTCCACCAAAGAAGTTTTTTGTTATTCCCCATGGCGGTATGAAGCCACGTTAGCGCAGCATGGTCAGTTTGTAGTTGGAAACGCCGTCCCCAAACATATGGGCATAGCTTTTCCAGCGCGTACACAATGGCGTAGCATTCCTTTTCGCTGATTGACCAGTGGCTTTCCCACTCAGACAGTTTCTTGCTGAGAAACACGACAGGATGGAATTCTTGATCCGGTCCTTCCTGCATTAAACCTGCTCCCACACCCTGCTCGGACGCATCTGTGGTTACTAGGAACGGTTTGTCAAAGTCTGGGGCCCTTAGCACAGGGTCAGACATGAGTGTCGCCTTAAGCTGGTTAAAGGCCTTTTGACACTCATCAGTCCACTGAACTGCATTTGGCTGTTTCTTTCTGGTTAGGTCTGTCAGTGGGGCGGCGATTTGGCTGTAGTGTGGTACAAATCGCCTATAATATCCGGCCTGGATTGGACCTGTTTCTTTGACTTTGGAACCGGCCACTTTTGGATAGCATCAACTTTGGCCTGTAGGGGATTTATAGTTCCTTGACCCACCTGGTGCCCCAGGTAAGTCACTCTGTTTTGGCCTATTTGACACTTTTTAGCCTTAACAGTTAGTCCTGCCTGCCTGATGCGCTTGAAGACTTTTTCCAGGTGCTCCAGGTGTTCTGCCCAGGAATCAGAAAAAATGGCCACATCATCGAGGTAGGCAACTACAGATTCTCCCAGTCCCGCTAGGAGACCATCTACAAGTCTTTGGAATGTGGCGGGTGCATTTCGCAGCCCAAAAGGGAGCACATTAAATTCATACACCCCTGCCTGGGTGACGAAGGCTGACCTTTCCTTGGTGGGTTCATCTAGTGGTACTTGCCAGTACTCCTTGGTTAAGTCTAAGGTAGAGATGAATTGGGCATGTCCCAATTTCTCCAATAGCTCATCTGTGTGTGGCATTGGATAGTTGTCGGGACGAGTTACAGCATTTGGCTTATGGTAGTCCACGCAAAAGCGTATTTCCCCATCTGGTTTGGGAACTAGAACCACTGGAGATGCCCATGCATTCTTAGAGGGGCGGATTATACCCATCTGTAGCATGTCCTGGATCTCCCTTTTTATAGCAGTTTGGGCATGAGGTGACTCCCGGTAGGGTGGGGTTCTAATTGGGTGAGCATTATCTGTGTCAATGGAGTGGTATGCCCGTTCGATCCATCCTGGAGTGGCTGAGAACATTGGCGCAAAGCTAGTGCACAGCTCCTTGATCTGCTGTCGCTGCAGATGTCCAAGGATCGTGGAGAGGTTCACCTCTTCCATGCCACTGTCACTTTTTCCTTCATAGTAGACATCTTCAGGCCACTCCGCGTCATCTGTTTCCTGGGCTGTAAACTGGAAAACCTTTAATTCTCTGGAATAAAAGGGCTTAAGAGAATTAACATGGTATACCTTAGCTAAGCTTTATGTTGGAGGTGGGGGATGCTATGAGATAGTTAACAGCTCCTAGGCGCTTCTGGACCGTGAATGGTCCTTCCCACGACGCTTCCATTTTATGGGCCTGGAGCGCCTTTAAAGACCATGACTTGGTCTCCTACTTTGAAGGACCGTTCTCTGGAATGTTTATCATACCAGGCCTTTTGCTCTTCCTGAGCATCCTTTAGGTTTTCTTTAGCAAGGGCTAAAGAGTGTCGGAGGGTGCTTTGTAGGTTGCTTACAAAGTCTAGAATGTTAGTTCCTGGAGAAGGTGTAAACCCCTCCCATTGCTGCTTCACCAACTGTAATGGCCCCTTAACCTTGCGGCCATACACAAGTTCAGATGGTGAAAACCCTAAACTGGGATGTGGTACAGCCTGTAGGCAAAAAGCAACTGCTGCAACACTAGGTCCCAATCATTGGAGTGTTCATTTACAAATTTACGTATTATGGCCCCCAAAGTTCCATTAAACCTCTCCACCAGGCCATTGGTTTGATGGTGGTAAGGGTTGGCAACCAAGTGATTCACCCCATGAGCTTCCCACAGGTTTTTCATGGTCCCTGCCAGGAAATTAGTTCCCGAATCTGTAAGGATGTCAGAGGGCCAACCTACCCTGCCAAAAGTGTCTGCTAATGCCTGGCACACACTTTTAGCCCTGGTGTTGCTTAAGGGTACTGCTTCTGGCCATCGGGTAGCAAAATCCATGAAAGTCAGTATGTACTGCTTTCCTCTGGGTGTCTTCTTTGGGAAAGGACCCAGAATATCCACAGCTACTCGCTGAAAAGAGACCTCAATTATGGGTAGTGGCTGGAGAGGGGCTTTGACCTGGTCTTGGGCCTTTCCCACTCGTTGGCACACCTCACAAGACCGGACATAATTAGTAACATCCTTGCCCATTCCCTCCCAGTGGAAAGACTTCCCCAACCAGTCTTTGGTTCAGTTCACCCCAGAATGGCCACTGGGATGATCATGGGTTAAGCTCAAGAGCTTTACCCGATACTTAGTGGGAACTACCAACTATCTTTGAGGATGCCAGTCTTCCTGGTGTTCACCAGAAAGAGTCTCCTTGTATAAAAGTCCTTGTTCGACAACAAACCGGGATCGGTTAGAAGAGCTGAGAGGCGGTGGGGTGCTCCGTGCCGCCGCCCAAGCTTTCTGAAGGCTGTCATCTGCTTCCTGCTTGGCCTGGAACTGTTCCCTTGATGCTGGAGACATCAGTTCCACCTTGGACTGTGGACTTGGGCTTGGTCCCTCTGGAAGCAATGCAGGTGCTGGGGCTGTTTCCGTTGACTGTGAACTGCTGTCCGCTGGTGCACTATGTGGTATTTCGGGCTCTGGCTGACCCTCTTGGGTAGGGTTATCTACTGTTTCTGCCAGTTCAGGCTCGCTGGTGCCCTCTGGTGTTGGAGTTGTAGACGCGTTTGCAAATCTGTACTCAGTGCTGGCAATGGTTCTGGTGCTGGTTGTGTTGCCAGTTCCGGTTCTGGGACTGGCTTCGGCTGGGTCTCTGGGATTGGATCCACTACGGCTGTTGCAGTCGTTAGCAGGGGATCCGGTTCCACCACCTCTGTCTGGGTCTCTGGTAACACAGACTGGGCCCTGGTGGATGGCTCAGGAACAGGGATGGGTGTGAAAGCTTGCTTAGCCTGGCTGCAGGTGACCATTCCCACCCTCTTGGCTAGCTTCACATGGTTGGCCAAATCTCCCCCCAGCAGCATGGGGATGGGATAATTGCCATAGACTGCAAAAGTCCACATTCCTGACCAGCCCTTGTACTGGACATGCAACTTGGCTGTAGGCAAGGTTACAGAGTGTGACATGAAGGGTTGAATTGTCACCGGCACCTCCGGGTTGATGAGTTTGGTGTCCACTAGGGATTGGTGGATAGTCAACACTGGTGCCACAGTGTCCCTCCACGCAATAACCTTCTTTCCGCCCACTCTCAAGGTTTCCCTTCGCTCCGAGGGTTTTTGAGAGGCATCTGGTCCTGGGGATCTTTGGTGTGATTGTGGTGTAATGAACTGTAATCGGTTGGGGTTTTTGGGGTAGTGGGTCTTTATATGTCCCAGTTCATTACATTTAAAACATCGCCCTGCTAAGGTATTACCGGGGCGATGTTGGTTGGTGGAGACTGGTGTGGTGGGGTGAGAAGGCGTCTGGGGTTTCCCTTGGGATGTAGGTGGGGCCTTGGGTTGTCCCCGGTGGTAAGGTTTTGTTTCGGGTTGCCCCTTCTGATAGTCGCTCCAACTGCTACTAGTTCTTTTCTTTTCTGCCACCTCCACCCATTTGTCTCCAATCTCCCCCACCTCGGTTACAGTTTTGGGCTTCCCATCTAGGATGTACCTTTCTATTTCCTCAGGAACACCCTCTAAGAACTGCTCCATTTTCACTAGGAAAACCAGATCTTCCAGAGATTTAACATTTGCTCCTGATACCAAGGCATCACAATTTTTGTCAATGTGGTAGGCATGTCGGGTAAATGACACGTCTGGTTTCCACCTTAGGGCTCTGAACCGCCGACAGGCATGCTCGGGTGTTAACCCCATTCTGATTCTGGCCTTGTTTTTAAAAAGTTCATAACTGTTCATGTGTTCCTTAGGCATTTCAGCCGCCACCTCTGCCAAGGGTCCACTGAGCTGCGGCCTCAGCTCTACCATGTACTGGTCTGTAGTGATGCTGTACCCAAGGCAGGCCCTTTCAAAATTTTCTAAGAAGGCCTCAATATCATTGCCTGCCTTGTAGGTGGGGAATTTTCTGGGATGGGAAGTGGTGCCTGGAGAGGGGTTGCTAGGGTTGGCTGGATTATTCTGCCTAGGCCTTGCTAATTCCAGTTCATGCTTCCTCTCTCTCTCTCTCCTCCATCTCTTTTTCTCTCTGCTCCATAGCTCTCTCAGCAGCTTCTTTCTTGACTTTTTTTAATTGGAGCAGTCTCTGATGTTTCTTTTCATTTTCTTCTGCTTCTAGTCTGGCCAGTTCTAGTTTGTTAGCTGCTTCACTGGTAGTCATTTTCCTGTTTTCTTGTGCTGGGCCACACCCCTCTGCACTTCACTGAAACTGGGATGCACTCAGCTCAGGGCTGCTTAGGTAACAGAGACTTTCTAACTAGCTATCCCCGAGAGGTAGAAAGAAAAAAAACAATTCAGCTTGTAAATTCCTTTTGCCAGCTGTTTGCTCACTGCTTGAACCCTTCTCTTAACAAAGACCCTTGTTAAAAAAACTTAACACCTCTGCATTCAGGCAAGGATAGATAAGATATGCATTTACCTTCAGCTCTGCTTTCCAAGCAGCTAGAAAGGAGAAAAAAAAATCTTACTGGCTTTTGGTTTAAAATGATCCCACTGCTCTGCCACCATGTCAAGGCTCCTTCCCCATTCTGAACTTTAGGGTACAGATGTGGGGGCCTGCATGGAAACTTCTAAGCTTAACTACCAGTTTAGATCTGGTCCGCTGCCACCACTCCCAATGTGCTAATTCCCTTCCCTGGGTAGCCTTGAGAGACTCTTCACCAATTCCCTGGTGGCTCAAGATCCAACCCCCTTGGATCTAAAAACAAGGGAAAAAAATCAATCAGGTTCTTAAAAAGAAGGCTTTTAATTAAAGAAAAAGGTAAAAATCATCTCTGTAAAATCAGGATGGAAAATAACTTTACAGGGTAATCAAACTTAAAGAGCCCAGAGGAACCCCCTCTAGCCTTAGGCTGAAAGTACAGCAAACAGAGGTAAACCCTCTAGCAAAAGGTACATTTACAAGTTGAGAAAACAAAGATAAAACTAACCCGCCTTGCCTGGCCGTACTTACGAGTTTGAAATATGAGAGACTTGTTCAGAAAGATTTGGAGAGCCTGGATTGATGTCTGGTCCCTCTTAGTCCCAAGAGCGAACTTCCACCAAAACAATGAGCACAAACAAAAGCCTTCCCCCCACCAAGATTTGAAAGTATCTTGTCCCCTTATTGGTCCTTTGGGTCAGATGTCAGCCAGGTTACCTGAGCTTCTTAACCCTTTACAGGTAAAAGGATTTTGGAGTCTCTGGCCAGGAGGGATTTTATAGTATTGTACACAGGAGGGCTGTTGCCCTTCCTTTTATAGTTATGACAGTGCTGTACGACCTACCCCTGCACTGCGACACGTATGAGAGGACACCTGTGCCAATGCAGAGCCCCCACTGTCACACCAGCACTATTGCACATGCAGGCCTGCAGCTGGGAAAGAGCATGAACAGAGCTGAGTCAGCGCACTGGCTGGGACTCAGGACAGCTGGGTTCTCTTCCCAGTCCTGCCACTGATTCACAGCAGGGCCTTTGCTAATCATTTAGCCCCACATTGAAATGAGAGTTAAGCACATATACAAAATGGGAAATGACCGCGTATTGTGTCCAGTTCTGGGCGCCATATTTCAGGAACGAGGTGGACAAATTGGAGAAGAGCCAGAGAAGAGCAACAAAAATGATGAAAGGTCTAGAAAACAAGATGTATGAGGGAAGATTGAAAAAAAAATGGTTTTTTTTAGTCTGGAGAAGAGGACTGAGGCTGAGAGGGGACATGGTAACAACCTTTTATGTACTTGAAAACTGTTATAAGGAGGAGGGAGAAAAATTGTTCTTCTTAACCTCTGAGGGTGGTTAAACACTGGAATAAATTGCCTAGGGAGGTTGTGGAATCTCCATCATTGAAGATTTTTAAGAGCAGGTTAGACAAACACCTGTCAGGGAGGGTCTAGAACAGAGGTTCTCAAACTGTGGTCCATGAACCAACTCCATTCAGGTGGTCCGTGGAATTGTTCCCTCTAAGGTGCGCTCCTAGGCGGTCGCACACACCAGAATGAGGGGCCATCCACCTAATTAGTGCACGGCTCCACTAATTAATGCCTGGACCCTGGAGAAGACACACATGTAAGATGAGGTGGTGGCCTTGGGCGGGGGGAGGAAGGGGAAGAGGGGTATGGCCTAGGTGGCAGGGGGCAATGGGGAAAGAAGAGGGAATGGGGGGAAATTGGGACATGCAGAGCTGCGGCAGCCAGAGAAAGACGACTTTCCTCCTCTCCAGGGTTGCGACTGCCGGGGAGAGATGACCCTCCTTCCCAGCCCCAGCTCAGGGGCTGCCGCGGCAGAGGAGAGAAGGCACATCCATCCTATTAGAAAGGTAAGACTGTGTGCTTTTATTAAGGTTTTTTTAAATATAGCACTTTTATCCAAAGTGCTTTACAATAGTTAGCTAACATTACAAACAACATTTGGAAAGATCATTACGTGGTCCACCCAGACCCTCAGCAATTTTCAAGTGGTCCTCAAAAAAAAAAAAAAAAGTTTGAGAACTGCTGGTCTAGAAAATACTTAGGCCTGGTCTACACTAACCCCCCAATTCGAACTAAGGTACGCAACTTCAGCTACGGTCCAGATGCAGCAGGCAGGCTCCCCCGTCGACTTCGCGTACTCCTTGCGCCGAGCAGGATTACCGGAGTCGATGGGGAGCACTTCTGGGTTCAATTTATCGCGCCCAGACAAAACGCGATAAATCGAACCCAGAAGTTCGATTGCCTGCCGCCGAACCAGCG
This sequence comes from Trachemys scripta elegans, assembly GCF_013100865.1. Classification (NCBI taxonomy): domain Eukaryota; kingdom Metazoa; phylum Chordata; order Testudines; family Emydidae; genus Trachemys; species Trachemys scripta. The sequence continues at coordinate 58,711,809 of NC_048304.1, read as the reverse complement.
CGTAAGTATAGACAAGCCCTCAGTCCTAGCTTGAGTGCAAGGGACTGGACTAGATGACCTCTCGAGGTCCCTTCCAGTTCTATGATTCTGTGTTAAATAAAAAGAGCCCAGAACTGATCCCTGTGGGACTCCACTGGAAACAGATCTGCTCAATGAGGATTCCCCATTTACAATTACATTTTGAGACCTATCAATTAGCCAGTTTTTAATCCATTTAATGTGCTCCATGTTAATTTTATATCATTCTTGTTTTTTAAATCAAAAGGTCGTGAGGCACCAGTCAAACGCCTTACAGAAGTGTAGATATATCAACACTATTACCTTAATCAACCAAACTTGCAATCTCATAAAAAAAGGTATCAAGTTAGTGTCACAGGATCTACTTTCATAAACCCATGTTGATTTGCATTAATTACAGTACCCTCCTCTAGTTCATTATTAATATTTTTAGTTCATTATAAGATAAGCCTTCTGCCTCTCCACAGGCAAGAGATGTATTTGCTGCTCCTCTCAGACACTGGAAAAAGGAAAAACACCTTCTGATTTTCCTTTTTGTTAAAAGCAGAGCATTTAAAATTTGAAACATTGCACAAGGCCAAATCCCCTGTGCCAATGCAGCAGCCTAGAAAATATAACAAAAGCCGATAATAGAGGCATTCTGTATGTAAAACCTTAAGGTCCTGATTCTGGTCCCACATGCATCAATTTTGAACCACTGTAAATGCAGTGGAGTTAGGGTCTTAAATGCCTTTGAGGACCTAGGCCTTAGCCCTGGTTTTCACCAAGTGGAGAGAAAGCAGTTTCAAACCTGGCCCCTCTCCCCCCTCCAATGCAGTTCTTTAGTGTCTCTCTCTGTTTATTTTTCAAAATTGAAGACTCAGGATATGTCTACACTATAAAATTAGGTCAAATTTATAGAAACCGGTTTTATAGATATCGGTTTTATACAGTCGATTGTGTGTGTCCCCACATAAAATGCTCTAAATGCATGAAGCCGGCAGACCGCGTCCACACTACCGAGGCTAGCGTCGACTTCCGGAGCGTTGCACTGTGGGTAGCTATCCCACAGTTCCCGCAGTCTCCGCCGCCCATTGGAATTCTGGGTTGAGATCTCAATGCCTGATGATGCAAAACAGTGTTGCGGGGGGTTCTGGGTACATGTCGTCAGAGCAATGGCAGACAATTGATTCGCACCTTTTTACCTGGGTTACCTGTGCAGACAATATACCATGCCAAGCCTGGAGCCCGCTCAGCTCAGCTCACCGTCACCATATGTCATCTGGGTGCCGGCAGACGTGGTACTGCATTGCTACACAGCAGCAGCTAATTGCCTTTTGGCAGTAGATGGTGCAGTATGACTGGTAGCCTTCATCGGCTATCTGGGTGCCGGCAGACGTGGGGTGCATTGCTACACAGCAGCAGCCCCTTGCCTTTTGGCAGTAGATGGTGTATTACGACTGGTATCCGTCGTCGTCGTATTCCAGTTCAATCAGAGGCACCTGGGCAGACATGCTTTGTCTCCTGGGACTCAGTCCTGCCGGCAGTCCTATTGAACCGTCTTGACGATGATGGCTAGCGGTCGTAGTACAGTATCTTCTGCCAAGCACCCAGAAGATGCCGATGGCTATCAGTCATGCTGCACCGTCTGCTGCCAGCTTAAGATGTAAAAAATAGATGGACCAGATTTGTTCTGTATTCATTTGCTTCCCCCTCCCTCCGTGGTCACCTGTGCTCTCCACGCTGGGCAAACAGGAAATGAAATTCATAAGTTTGTGGGGCTTTTTCTGTCTACCTGGTCAGTGCATCTGAGTTGAGAGTGCTGTCCAGAGCAGTCACAATGAAGCACTGTGGGATAGCTCCCGGAGGCCAATAACGTCAAATTCCATCCACACTACCCCAAATCCGACCTGCAAAGACCAATTGTAGCGCTAATTCCGTCATCGGAGGTGGAGTAAAGAAACCAGGTTAAAGGGCCCTTTAAGTCGAAAGAAAGGGCTTCATCGTGTGGACGTGTCCAGGCTTAATTCGATTTAATCCTGCTAAAGTTGACCTAACCTCGTAGTGTAGACCAGGGCTCAGACACAGCCCGTATAAGCTAGAATGAGTTGCTTGAAGAGTTTCATGGTAAGCATTGGGGGGAGGGGTTTCATGGTGGGCATGAATGGCTCCGTATGAGCTGTAAAACATCTGTCTATCAGAACCCAAATGCAAGCGCTACGTGCTTCCAGCCAAGCAAAGGCTCAAAAGCACAGAAAGATTTGCAGCCTCGCTCTGTTGTTTTTGTGGGAGTTACAATACCACAAATTACGGGAAACCAGAGGAAAACATGGAAGTCACCCACTGAAAGCACTGTTTCATATTTTTGCTCATTTTTTTGGCCAGGATTTGTGGGGGAGACTGGGGTGGGAATTCAAACCTGAAACCTGACCCACTATGGCCTGTAACTCTAATTCCATCTAAAAGCCTTCACGTGTAGTCCTTGGTGAAGGTACTGCACTTTGGATGTGCCCAAGCTCTGCCTCAATGCTGGTTGAATTTTATGGCCCAGTTTTAAAAATACAGGGCCAGATCCTCAGCTGATGTAAATCACCACAACTCCATTAAAGTCCAGCGAGCTGCACTGATGTACCTGCTGGGGGCCCAGCAGATCTCTGACCTTATAGTATCTCAGCACTAAACATGTGCTGTAGAAAAACAGTGGGGTTGCTCCAGAAGAGTGTCCATTTTCTGTCCCACTTTCTGAGCTAGTTGTGGTTTTTATCCTGAATGCACTGCCAGGTTTCCTAATATGCTAGTGCTTCGCCGAATGCTTTATAGAAGCGGGGACTCCCACAGCATGATCCGAAGGTGGTGAGAGGGGAGGGTGGCTCCTGATCCCCTTTACGAGGTCGTTTGATTGCTGGGCTTGCAGGGAGGAAAGCACTTGCTCTGGCTCCCTTCAGGCAATACCTGGGCTGCCAGCGTGTGGGAGGCCGGGCGTTGCTCTGGCACGTTCCAGGCAGAGAGGTGGTTTTTGAGATCGTTTGGGCCTATCCCACTGTGGGCTTTGATGATCCGTATCAGAACCTTGACATGGCTCCTGTAGTGAGGAGGGAGCCAGCAGAGCCTGGAGATCACCGGTGTAATATGCTCCCAATGGCTCATGATGCTAAGGAGATGGGCTGCTGCTTTCTTTGCCTAGAGTGAGGCAGAGAGAATTACAATAGTCCTTCTTGAAGGGGACATGCCAGAGATGACTGAAGAGCAGCTTCTTCCTAGCAAGGCCTGGGTGAGCAAACTCCTGGTACTCTGTTGCATCCGATGGCAATAATATGGCTAGCATGACCTCAGGGCGGCTCCCATTGAAATAAGTCATCAGCAGGACTCCCAACCAGGTGGGCAGAAGACTGAACGTATAGCTTCAATCCTATTTCCCCCTCTCACCTGCTTTTCATGTGCCAAACCCAAGAACATGCATAGCAATGCTTACAAAAGCCTTTTCCTCCACACCGCAGCAGGCTGGGGCCAAATCGGATTTTAGGAGCTAAAGAGGTCTGTGGCTGGTTAGCCTTTGGCTAGGAAATCTCCATGTTCTGTTGGCTTTCCAGTCCTGGGCGTTGCTCCCTCAGAGTCAGTCCTTGACTGATGCTTTGCTGCTAGGAGGTGCTGAATTTCAGAAGAACTCTCATAGACCTTGTGAGACAGGCCAGTCCTCACTTACAGACAGCCGCCCAACCTGAAGCAAATACTCACCAGCGACTATACACCATACAACAAAAACACTAACCCAGGAACCAAACCCTGCAAAAAACCCCAGTGCCAACTCTGTCCACATATCTGTTCAAGGGACACTATCATAGGACCTAACGACATCAGTCACACCATCTGGGGCTCGTCACCTGCACATTTACCAATGTGATATATGCCATCATGTGCCAGCAATGCCCCTCTGCCATGTACATTGGCCAAACCGGATGGTCTCTATGCAGAAGAATAAATGGACACAAATCTGACATCTGGAATTATATCATTCAAAAACCAGTAGGAGAACACTTCAATCTCCCTGGTCATTCAACAGCAGACTTAAAAGTGGCAATTCTTCAACAACAAAAAAATCTTCAAAAACAGATTCCAATGTGAAACTGCAGAACTGGAATTAATTTGCAAACTGGACAACATCAAATTAGGCCTGAATAAAGACTGGGAGTGGATGGGTCATTACAAAACCTACTTTCCCCATACTAATTTCCCCCTACTGTTGCTCACACCTTCTTGTCAACTCTTTGAAACAAGCCACCCTCATTACTACTACAAAAGTGATTTTTCCCTCCCTTGATATGCTACTGTTAATTGAATTGTCTCATTAGACTGACCCCCCCCCCCCCCACTTGGTAAGGCAACTACCATCTTTTCATGTACTGTGTATATATACCTGCTATAATATTTTCCACTCCATGCATCTGATGAAGTGGGTTCTAGCCCACGAAAGCTTATGCCCAAATAAATGTGTTGGTCTCTAAGGTGCCACAAGGACTTCTCATTGTTTTTGCTGATACAGACTAACACGGCTACCCCTCTGAAACAATAATTAGGCTGCTGGTGTGCTAAGGCCACTGCTTGTCATGCTGACCGATAATGTCTCTGTGTCCTTGTGCTCCCCTATCTGTCTGTTTCCATCTCCTGTCTCACAGGGTTGCCAACTCTTAGTTTTGTCACAGGTCTAGGGATATTCAGTATTTTTCCTAATGTCTCAACTGCTGGAATTGAGAGATTAACCTCTTCATAGAATATCAGAAGTAAAGGGACCTCAGGAGGTCATCTAGTCCAACCCCCTGCTCAAAGCAGAACCAATCCCCAACAGATTTTTGCCCCAGATCCCTAAATGTCCCTTTCAAGGATTGAACTCAAATTCTTCTCATGGACTCACATTGAGCAGTAACTGCAGTTCTTTGAGATGCATCCCCCGACAGGTGCTCCACTTCAGGTGCGCATGCACCTCTCCAGCCCTTGATGGGAGATTTTTTGCTGTGCGTCTCGTACCAGATACGAAGGCTATATAGGGATGTGTGTGCAAACTGCCCTCATTGCCTTCATCCCATAGCGGTCCAAAGCAAAAGGGAAGGAAGGCAGGTAGCGGAGCATGCAGAGGGACACACACATCTCAACAAAGTGCAGTTCCCGTGCAAAGTGAGTAACCTCGTCTTCTTCGTGTACAAGCCCTACTACACATCTTAGGTATTGGCACATTCTTAAGCAATGCTGTAGATGTTGCCTGTGATCTGAGCAAACCCTTGGGGGTGGGGGAGGGCAGAATGCCTGCAGATCTTAACAAGGGATAATACAGCCAGCTATCCATCTGGATAGTCTCCGAGTAGAGCTCATGAACCCCTGGGATCTATCTGTGAAGGAGATGAAGAGCCTAAGTGGGTTACAAAATTCCTTGGTCCTATTTAAGTAGAAAGCCAACACCCTTTGAACATTCAGGGTATGAAAATAGAACTCCTGCAGGGAGCTATGTGGCTTCAGAAAAGAAATCAATGAAACACTGGCAGATGAATGGATTGATTAAGGTGGAACTCTGATAGAACCTTTGTAAATCCACACCATAAATTCTTACCTGACACTTTGTCTTTGCAGAATACTGTGAATGGTGGATCCACCATCCAGGCTCCAATCTCCCTGATCCTACAGTCAGTCCAACATGATGGCTACTAAAAAGGCCATCTTCATGGCTAAATGGAGCAGAGAACATGTTGCCATAGGTTTAAATGGACGTTTCATAAGGTAACGGAGTACAAAGTTGAGGTCCCAGTTCGGGGTCGGATCTTTAATCTGGAGATGGAGATTCTTCAAACCCTTACTAAATCTAGACGATACGGGTGAAAAAAATATAGAGAATGAAAGGCTGATATTGCGACCAAAAGGACCTTAAGTGAACTAATTGATAACCAGTCCGATTTTTTCAGACCGAACAGGTAACCCAGCGTGACTGAAAGTGGCACCGATTCAGGCAGGAGGCAGAGACAAACTTGAATGGAAGCTAGACGCTAATAGTCCGGTGTGAAGTGTCTGCTAAGACATCGGCTGTGGTGTTCTGAATACCTGGGAAGTAGATGGCTGAAATTTGGATCTGATAAGCTATGTACCAGTTCCATAGTTTCATGGCTTTGGCACCCAGGGAGGGGGATTTTGCTTCTCCCGGCTTGTTACAGAACATGCAGAATAAGTTGTCTGTCATGACCCTGATTGATTTGCCCCTGATGAGGAGTTGGAAATAAAGACAAGCATTACTGACAGCCCTGAACTCCAACAGATTAATGTGGAGACTGGTTTGCAATTCACCAGACCACCAGTACCAATGAGCAGCTCAAGGGTCCCAGTATGGCTATTGGGAGGGACGCTTAGGGAAGTGGGGGTGGCATGCAGAATTGGGTCCACCACCCTTGATAATGAGCGTGATTTTCCGTGTGACTGTCAAAGGATGTGATCCTGAAGGGACACGTTGGAGAACCCTGAACAGAAATAGAACAGACTGACCGAAGTCCCCTTCATCCTCCTCAATATTGTCTGATAGAGGCGCACCTGCAGAAAAGGTTAAAAGGAATCCTGCAGTCCCAGAGGATGACGGTACTCTGGAGAGTGGGGTCTCAGTACTAAGAGATGTTCAGTACCCAAGAGGAGCGAGGACTCTGGTTTGTCCATTACACACAGGCCTCTTGTGGCACCGAGTAGGAGATCTGTACTGTCATGGTAGCCGAGGCTGCGGTAGCTGGAGCTGATGGTACCATTGATGTTGGGCACGCTGATGTCACCTCACTCCACTCTGGAACCCACATGGGGTATCATCAAATAACTACAACCCACACTCTATTGACTCCATCCTGAAAGAAATCTTTCCTGAACTCCCTCTTCTGGCCTTCAAACAACCCCCCAGCCTCATCATCAGATGCAAGCTCTCCACAGACCAGGACACCAACTCAAAGCAGCACCACACCCTGCCAGAACAGCAGATGCAAAACCTGTAAACACATCTCCATTGCTACAATGATCAACACCCTCCAAAAATGCCTTTCAAGATCCGTGGAGGCTACACATGCCTATCATGACATGGTGTACCTTATCCGGTGCACTAAATGCCCCAATAGCAATTGTATGGATGAAACCAGAAAATCATTATGCTCTTGAATGAACTCAGAGGAAAATTATAAAAGACAAAAATCACCTCACCATCTGTAGATGAACACTTCTCACAAAGCGACCACTCTAGATCTGACCTCTCAGTCCTCATCCTCTGGACTGCACACTTCCAAAAGACAAGCCTGGGAGCTTGAATTCATACCTTTGTTAGACACTAAAAATCATGGTTTTAATAGACACAGTGGATTTATGGTTTATTACAACAAACTGTAACCCACTAACCCCCCTTTTTGTTCTGTAACTACAGGGATATTAAAGGGCCCCTTTACCTTGAATGGGGCCTTAGAATATGTGCTAACTACTTACAGTGAACTATCTGTTTGATCTTGTATTTAGCTGTGACTGACTGTGATTTTTCCCAGACCTGAGAAAGAGCTCTGTGTAGCTCAAAAGCTTGTCTCTCTCACTAACAGAAGTTGATCCAGTAAAAGATATCACCTCACCCACCTTGTCTCTAACTAATCTTAAACAACTTTAGAAAAGTAGAATACAAGATAGCTCAGGCATGCTCAAGGTAGACACTCTAAGGCTTCATCTATGGCTGAGGTGGGTGAAAAGGAACTGAGGGCGGTTTGTCCATGCACCTCTATATAGCATGAGAAGGCACAGGGTGCATGCACAGGTCAGACACTGCTTGAGGAGCGCGTGCACACCTGAAGTGGAGCACCCATGGGGACACTACTTGAACAACCTCAAGTTACATTTTTTTTTATTATTAAAAAGGAAGTTTCTAGATCTTATGGTTGAGGAGAAAACTCTTGAAAAGCTGGTCAGAGCATTTTCAATGAGCTGTGATTTCACTGAAATATGCTGTTGCATCAAAGTTGAAACTTGTCATGGAGTCATACCAATTATGACAATAGTTTTGACTAGAAGGTTTCTGAGTCCAGGACTCATCAGACCAGAGTGAGAGATGAAATGATCTTTTTGATCAGAAAACAGATGTTTCAACACAATTGTGTTTTGTGAAAACATTTGAAAGGTTTCGGTTTTGTTCCAACGAGGAATGAAAACAAATTTTGAAACCACAAAACCTTTGCCGAAACGGAATTTCCATCCTCTGCACAGCTCTATTGAAAACTTGACCCTAGTGCAGAAGTTCTCAACCCAGGGGGACTGTAAGCAGGTTTCGGGGGGGGTCCACCAAAATAAACCAGAGAACAAGGCTGGCGTTAGACTCACTGGGGCCCACAGCAGAAAGCCAAAGCCCAAGCCCTGCTGCCCGGGCCTGATGCTGAAGCCTGAGCAACTTAGCTTTGTAGGGCACCCTCTGGAGTGTGGCCCCGGGCAATTGCCCTGCTTGCTACCCCCTAACACCAGCTCTGGCTTTTAATTTACTTGATATGCAGAAAAACAGCTGTTGTGGCACAGGTGGGCCATGAAGTTTTTAATAGCACATTGGTGAGGCATCAGAAAGAAAAAAGGTTGAGAACCCCTGCTGTAGTGCACCCTAAAGGCTCAGGAACCACAAGACAAATAAAAAGAGCCCAGCATTTGTAACTTGGCTTTAAAAATCACAAGATCTTAAAAACAAACAAACAAACAAACAACTCCTCATGATTCTTTGTGGTTTGACATTTGATTTTTGAATGCTTTGGCCTGGCAATGCTCTACTCAGAGCTTGTCTACATGGGGCAATTGACCAGAAGAGTTATTTGGAAGGGATTGACATAAACAGGAAAAAAAGGACTCTTATTCCAGGATTAGTGTCCAGAATAGCTATTGTCCTGTAAATTCACACTTTTTGTTATTCCAGAACAACTTCTCGATATAGACAAGCGCTTAGATTGCAAGCTCTTTGGAGGAGAGACAGCCTTTTGCTCTGTGTTTGCCCCAGCACAATGGGGACCTGGTCCGTGACTGGGGCTCGTAGGCAAAGAAATAATAATGAATAAGACTGTCTGCCTAAATTTCCCCCTGTAAGGTCTATTGGATATAGATAGCCTTCACTGTCACTTCCTGTCCTAAACTCGTGTTGTAGCCCAGTGGTGGCTGCAGTTTGTGAAGTTCTTTGGGATGACGGAGGCTATATAAATGTAAGCGATTGATTTTACAGGAGACAGAGTCAAGACCAGAGACAGATTAAATCAACTTTCTCTCTCTATTATCCAGTCCAGTTTTAGTTTCTTTAGCATCTCTTACAGCCTCCAGCTACCTCTGAGAACTAAATGACACAATACATGACAGAATGGGGGATGGCACAGGGCTGAGTTCTGGCTAGGCCTGCATGGGTTCACTTCTTCCTTGCCCTCCCACAGAGGATCTAAGCAGAATGAGGCTTCCAGCACTCCACGAGCACATGGAGAGAAGGCCATGGCACACTGCATTTCTAATGGAGAGCGGTCAGCCAAGTTGTGGAACGGCCACGGCCTCCAGCAGCAGTCTGGGGGAAATCACCTGCGGCTCAAATCTTAAGTGACAATAATGACTGCTGCTGTGTGTGACCCACCTCCACTCAGTATGAGGCAGTGCCTGGGGCCCACACAGACCTTGATGAGCCTGCTACAGCCCTTTATCTCAGCCTCATGCTTTTAGAGCCAGATCTCTCTGCTCCCAATGACCCCCCCGGGGTGTTGCATTACACATGTAGTCCTCTCAGGCAATGCTGATCCATTCTGTGCTTGTCTACCCTGTGTAGGCAGAATGCCGTGTAGAACCTCCACACCACTCCCTCTTCTCCCCTTACCAGGGCTAAATCTAAATGCATGGTGGAGTAATGAAAGGACTGATCTGTGCCACTGAGTAATGTGCATATCTTCTATCTTTCTCCTACTCCTCAGGAACAGATAAACTAAGTACTAAGAGGACCTGCTATAAAATGTGTTTTACTCATGTTTTTCAATATACAAAGAGCAACTTTATATTTTCAGTCTAAACTTTTCATTTTAGGTTAATGAAAGCAACAAGAAAGAGCAAAAGTAAAGTTTCCAGGTGAGAGCACAGTGTGCATGTCTCCTCTGTAATATGCTGCGCCAGCTTCAAGAACAAAATGGCAGAGTACTTTGAAGCTCAAAGGTGAAACGCACAGAAAAACAAAGACCAAGGGGTTCCATAGTTGCACCACAGTTGTCTTAGAACTAATATGCATCTTGCTTTGTTTTCTAGAAATGCAACCATCTCTAATAACACCAGGAAGCAGCAGCTGCATGATCCTCCACATGGAAAGATTTGCTGCCCTATAACTGACTGCTTTTCAGCGGGGTGATTATCCTTCCTTGTAACCCTGAATGAGAGGACAGTCGAAGACATTATGGGGCAGTAAATTTAGAAGCAAGAAAAGGGAGAGACTTCTAGGTGGCATGGAGCCAATCAGTTGGAATTCACTGCCCCAAGGGGTCACAGAGTCAGATAATGCAGCTGGATGCTAATGAAAGGCCTGGACCGTTTTACAGCCATTTCCATCCTTAGCTGCGGCAATGATGGCACTAATCAATCCTCATGCTTCAGGGCATAAACTGGTTGCCTGTGGGGCTCATCTGCTCTATGATCTCTTTCCAAGCAGGAATACTCTCTCCCTTCCCCTCCCCAGTCCTCATACAGTACTATGCAAAAGGGCATGTGCATCAATAGTCTACTTTTCTCTGAAATTGTGGATGTCGGTCACTGCTGAAGAGACCATGCCAGTATAGCTCCAGTTTCTATCATTTCTCTACTTGAGATTAACTTGTATGACAGTTCCAAATGAAGCTGATATCACCCGATAGCAGTAAGATCACACCAGCATGGCCTGGGAAGGATGGAGTAGAATTGAACACAGATCAGTCCTGATCACAATTTACAACAGATGTAACTTACAAAACAATTACATTGCTGCCTTTGTAAAAGGTTACATCCCGTTGCCCGGTGCATTTCTGAAGCACTAGTGGAGAACGACTTAACTACCAAAAGATTGAAGCTGGAAGAAAACAGATTTGGCAAATTTTACCCTTTTTTCTTCTGTTTTGGAGTTGTCCACAAACAGATGGTAAATTTTCTGAATTTATTCGTTAGTAGCAATTGCTGGACAAATGATTTATGAAGGCAAATTTCAGACTGTGGTTTTTTGCTTTCTCTGCACTATATTAGAGCTCTCCCAACTGGAATGCTGAATCGACATGCCTCCAACCTCTGTTGGGATCAGGCATTTTTACCCTAATTTCTCTATAAAGGTTTTGAACTATAATCTCCAATCTGAACCTTGGGTAATGAGAGACTTATTTAAAAAGGCAGATCTTTTAATGTTACAGCTCAGTCATTTTACATCTTTGCAGACATCATTCCTCACATCCCTGTTAATTAAGTATTATCTTCCTTGTTTTAGCTGTGGGGAAACAGATGGAGTAGTTAAATGACTTCCCTAATGTTGCAATGAGCATCAGTGTCAGGGGTGGAATGGGATTAGATCATAGGAGTTACTGGCTCCCATGCCTGTGCTTAAACCACTAGACAATCAAATTGCTGCTCAAGTGTCTATTTTTATAATTGGGATTTATGGTGTGGTAGTGTGACAATGCAAAATTGCTACAGAATACTCTGCTACAGTCATTAGGCAATGAGCCAGCCAGTAGCGCTGCTCGGAGAGGCTGCTTTTTGATCAAGAGAATTTTTATGGCGAAGTTGAAGCATTTGGTGAAGGTTTAGTTTTAGTGTTGCCTTAATAAACATGATACTTTGCACATGTGCGGCTGCTTTCATCGGAGCCTCTCAATGTTCTGCAAACATTTTCTTGACTACTGGATGGGTTCCAATGTGTCAGAATTCTGGTCTCTGGACAATACCTAATGCTTTTAGAAAGGGGGAAAAACAATTTGATAATATTCCCCCTAATCAAATGTGGTGGTACATAGAAGCAATAGATTCCTCCTGGCAGCTGGAGGCAGTAGTTTCATACTTGGAGCGTTAGATTTGTTATCCTTATTTTGGCCCTGATTCAGCAAAGTACATGTTTAACATGAAGCACCTGTGTAAGGCCATACCTATCCAGCCAAGCACATGCTTCAGGCCTATTGAGGTCAATGTGGTTTAAGCATGTGCTTCACAGTGCCTTAAACATGCACAACTAGGAACTGCACACATGAGTAGCCAGTTGAAGTCAATGGTATTACTCACACGTGTGACGTTAAGCACCTGCCTCAGCATTTGCAGGATGAGGGCCCACAACCTTACCTGACATTTCTGACTAGAGCCACTCAGGAAATTTGTTTTTCTGGAAAAAATGGAAACACCACAAATTCTGTTTTTGTCAACTACTTTTTTTTTTTTTTTTTTTTTTTGGAGGAAGGTGTCAAAATTCTGACTCCTCCAAATTTTTGATGAAAAACAGACAGACATTTTCCTCCCCCCTCCCCCCTACCACCTCCGCAAATAAACATTTCTGCTTAGCAAAGAACCATCTTCTGTCAAGAAAAGATTTTGATGGAAATTTTCCTGACCTGAGGTGCTTCAGCCCCCTTCCCTTGTGGGCCTGTCTCCAGTGGTGAGATATAGTTTGCAATGTCAACAGGGACATTGGGACATCCTCTCCCGGTCCCATTACATCCCACATTGTCCACACTGGTGCAGCTTTGTGAAAAACCCACAGGATCAGCTGTTTTTTCACTCCACGGAGTTGGGCATCTGAATACCTTGCAGGATCTGGGCCTTAGCCTCTGTGTCTGTCCCCATCTGTAGCGTGGGGATAACAGCCCTGCCCTACCTCACAGCTGCTGTGAGGGTGAATCCATTAATGACGGGGGTGCTTAGATACCACAGTGATGGGGGCCAGGACGTGCCACCGAGAGATGAAAATCAATTAATCTAAAAACCGTGTGAAATGTCACGTAATCTAATCTCTGGGAAATCACCATTTCTATAGTGATCCTGTGATATTCCCAGGCTGGGAAATGAGATGAAGAGTGTTTCTGGGGCTAAAGCATGGGGCTAATTTCAGACAGTGAGGGGGTTCGCTGCCCAGTTCTGTCCCTGATGTATTGTGGGAGCTTAAGCAAGACAATCTTTCCCTGCTTCAGTCCCTCACATGTAAAATAAACCTTCCTTTCTGTCCAGTGTATTGTACAGCTCTTTGGGGGCAGGCTTGCCTCTCATGGGGCTCTGCACAAGGCCTACCATATTGGGTCCTTGAGGTGCTACTCAAAGACAAGTGAAAGGATAGTAACAATGCCTGAAGCAGCAGGGGGAAGCAAACCACAACCCAAAGTCAGAGATTGTCAGGTCAGAAAGAACTCTTTGGATCATCTAATCTGACCTCCTGCACAACACAGGCTGGGGAAGTGCACCCAGCAATTTCTGCATCAAGCCCAATCGCTTCTGGTGGAGCTCGAGTAGATGCTAGAGAGAGACATCTCTTCTTGACTTAAATTCTTTGAGTGAGGGTGAATCCACTCCAACCCTAGGTAACTTCTTCCAATTGCTGATTACCCTCACTGTTAAAAATATGCAGCTTATTTCTAGTCTGAATTCATCTAGCCTTAGCTTCCAGCAATTGGATTTCATTACACCTACAGTATGCACGCTCACCAGGATCTCTCCACTATTGCAATGGTAAAGCAATGAATGCAATTCTACCTGAAAAACACGAGCCCTCTCTCTTCACTTGTATTACCTGACTAGTATGCCCGGACAAATGGGTTTATATTTGAATAATGCTCTCCAATCCCATGCAAAACCCACCACTAGACCATATCCTGCTGAAGTATCTTGTAGAGTTCTAGTCTTTGGAATTTCTATGCACCTCACAGAATTAGGCACTTAACTTCCATTTACTTTCAATGGGACTTGTGCTCTTAAATCACTTAGATGCTTTGGAAAATTCCACATAGAAATGCCCTAAAATAAAATATATTGTACAAAGGCATTTGCCACGTTTGTGTCATATCGAACATTGCATGGCATTGGTTCCTTTTGAAGCATTAAATATTGGATGTCATTACTGGGCTTTGGGACCAGTGTTCTGAGAAGTGGTAGGTTTCATGCAGCCATATTTAGTTATTTCCAAGATTATTCACCAGGGGCAAAAGTTCTTCTGGGTTCTTCTTCATATTTGATATTCCTCTCCAGCCTTAGCTTTCAACTTGTCCTAGCTCCTTCCAGCAAGGTACGGAGAATTGTTTAGCATCCTCAAAATTAATTAATACCATGGAGTTAAAATGAGCAAAATCTTAGGGTGATGTCATGTCTCCATTGAAATCAATGGGGAAACTCCCACTGACCAGAATTTCACCCGCACTGTAGAATGGAAAAACCTGAGCCAGTTGGAGGGCGGAGAAGGGGAATGATTCAAACAGGTAAGATTTGATCAGCTAAGATAGCCAGTCCTATTCTACCACCTGCTTCAGGGCTTGTGCTGAGATGCTGAAGCTTTGGTTTTTGTTGTTGCTAATCAGTGCAGTGTTTGTTTTCCCCCCAGTAAACAACCTAGTAAATGGGAAAGAACAGGCCATTTAGCCGGAAAGGAGATTTCAGACAACCCAGAATTTGTGCCCACATAGAACGTGCTGACCACAGTAGAAAGGGGCTTTGTAATGTTTCCACACTCTTGTTTAATCCAGAGCCACAGAAAGAGAGAAAGTCTGCAGATTGGTGGAGTGTTTTGGGTTTTTTTTAATATAGGCCATAGTTTCCTTTTTGGCAAAGAGCTGAGGTATGTTAACCCAGCAGGTTTTGTTTTTTTTATTATTATTATTATTAAACGAGTGAGTTATTAGAATCAGCTTGGTGGTGTGGGATAGCGTGGAGGCTGTTTTGTTACTTGAATTTTGATTACAGGGTAAATATTTTTATGAAGTCTTGCAAGTTGTTCTTGGATCCATAACGTCCCTTTTTATTTATTGACTGATTCCTTTATTTTAAGTTATATTCTCTTATTTCTTGGCTGAAACTCATTGCAGTGAAAAGAGCTGGGAGTGGACTGCTTGAGGAAAGGACAATGGCAGGTTGGAATTAACATTTATTCCTTATGTTTTGGTAGCACAAACTAAAATTGGGGGCCCATTGTGCGAAGAACACTACAGGCACAGCGAGAGAGAGTCCTGTCCCAAAGTCTAGATAGCCCAGAAAGATGAAGAGCGAGAGGGGAAATAGGCACAGAAAAGGGAAGGGACTTGCCCAAGGTCAGACAGGAGGTCAGTGGCAGAGCCAGGGATGAGACCTGATTCCCAGTCCAATGCACTATCCATTCGACCATGCTGCCGCAACCCTCTCCCCATTCTCTTCCCTGATTACTTCTAACATAGGACCACAGGAATTGCCAGATTGGCACAGACCCAAGGTCCATCTTGCCCAGTATCTGGCCTCTGCCAATGTTATCTGCTTCAGAGGAAGCTGGAAGAATCGGCGTATTAAAATTGGAAGAGTTTAAGGGCCAGATTCTCTGCTACGGAGCATCATCAGGCCATCAAGTACCTAGTATGGTTCTTTGATTCTCTGCCCCATACTCAGCCCTACCATAAGTTTGACAGCAGCCCCCAGGTTGCTCTATGAGAATTATGTGAATCTCACCCTAAGGGTTCACCTACCGGCTGGGGAATGTTGGAGAGCAGAACTCTGCAGAGATCCCCAGTTTGCCCCTCTCAATTTCAGGCATGCACTCTGCACTGCTGCTGCAGTGTAGCTGTTTACCACAGCTCTGTGTCTTCTGGGAGTCCCACACCGAAGGGCCAATTTCAGTGGAAAAATGTGTTTACGAGGGGTAACAGAAACAAAGTGACAAGGACTGGACCAGGATCTGAGCTGCAGCAAAGTTCCAGGGTTAGGCCAGTACTCAGCTGGAGTGCCCTGTCCAGTTCTGGGTGCCGTGCTTTAGGAAAGGCGTGGCCAAATTGGAGAGAGTCCAGAGGAGAGCAACAAAAAACAATGAAAGGTTTAACAAACCTGGCCTCTGGGGAACAGTTAAATCTGTTTAGTCTTCAGAAACAACAACTGAGGGGGACCTGAGAACAGTCTTCCAATATGCGAAAGGCTCACGCTATTATAAAGAGGGCCATGATCAGTTGTTCTCCTTGTCCCCTAAAGGTAGGACAAGGAATAATAGGCTTAATCTGCAGCAAGGGGGAAAAAAACTTTCTAACTAGAAGGGCAGTTAAGCTCTGGAACAGGTTTCCAAGAAAGATTGTGGAATCCCTATCATAGGAGGTTTCTAAGAACAGATTGGACAAACACCTTTCAGGGCTGGTCTAGGTTTACTTGGTCCTGCCTCAATGCAGGGGGCTGGACTTGATTTCAAGTCCCTTCCAGCCCGACATTTCTAGGATTTTGGTTGGTGCCCATCTTTACTGAAGACTCAAGAGTAGGGCAAGAGGCTGCACAGAGCAGTGCCAGCTGTAGGATAGGGAGGGTGTTTTGGAGAAAGGAATAAAGCCCATTCCCTCCAACACCATGAATCCACTTTCCTTTATATGGTCGGAGAATCCTAAACTCGATGGATGATTTATTTGTACCAGGAGGAAGCCAGGAAAACATACCAGCTCTCTGATCACGGTCAGCTCCCAAGCAGGGAATGTGTTTTCCTCCTTCCCCTCACTATAATTTCAGTCGCCAGCTCTCTCCTTTGCCAATGTATTACTGCAGGACACAATGCTCCCCTCAGTCCACAGCCTGGGCACCTCTGGGGTTTCTCCCCTCCCTCTAGGAATTTCACAGGCCCCTGGCTTTTCTGGATGCATCCAAAGTCCGTTGTGTAACAGCAAAGAGCAGCAATCACAGAGCTTGCTCAGTTCTCTGTGTGCTGGTAGGTTTGGGATTTTCCATACCCTACACCTTTTGCAAATCTGCTAGGTGGATTTCACCAGGTCAGCGCATAACACCCTTAACACACACTGGAAAAATGTGATAAGGCTGTGGAGGTGGTCTTTGTTGTTTTGTGAAAGGCCTCTACCGTCACTGCCTAGACACATTGGGCACCAGTTCCATTTCAGTGTATCACAACACATTTAACTTCATGCATCTTAGCCTACAAGTAGGCTAAAACCATCAAAGGCCTGGTCTTCACTGGGGTGTGTGTGTGAATCTATCTAAGTTACGCAACTTCAGCTATGTGAATAATGTAGCTGAAGTCGACGTACTTAGACCTACTCACCACAGTGTCTTCACTGCATTGCTGCCGCTCCCCCGTCGACTCTGCCTGCACCTCTCACGGCGGTGGAGTACAGGAGTTGACGGGAGAGCGCTCGGGGGTCGATTTATCGCATCTAGACTAGACGCGATAAATCGATCCCCACTGGATCGATTGCTGCCTGTCGACCCGGCAGGTGGCGTAGACGTACCCAAACAGAGCCTGGTGACTGCAGTCTCTGCACCCCTTGATGTATTTGATGGCCTTGTGTTAATCAAACGTCCCTCAGCATATCGCTGTAGGCAACCACTCACATGCAGCCAATCTAAAGTTAAGGTTCTATGCCCGCATTTCTGAATCACCTGGTTTTATTTTGGTGGGGAAAATACCGTGTTCCTTTTCCTCTTGGAACCAAGTTTTGGAAGAGTGCTTGGTTTTTTCCCCTCCACTAAAACAAAATGTTCCGTCAACAAAAGAAAAAAAAAATCATGGAGACTTCCAAATGAAACACAGAAACGACTGTCTTTTTTCCCCCTCACTTTTCCATGAAATGCGCGCATCTTTTTCTGATCAGCTTTACCTTAGAGAAGGAAGTGGAGAAGGACATAGCATCCAATTGACATTTCATAATTCCCACCTCATGTCCCTCCACTGAGGGACACTGTTGAAAGACAAAGACCAGGGGTTGCGATAGACCTAGAAGAACTAAATAACTTGCTGCAGATTGCTCCCATGTCTGCAAATTTATTTCATCACCAAATTCCTTTTCTCATACACAGTCCAATAGGCTGGACCCAATGGCCATTGAAGTCAGCAGAAGGATTCCCACGTCCATTGGGAGCCATCAATGGGAATCTTTCCATTGATTTCAGTGTGGGTTTGACCACAGCCTATGTCCCAGTATAGGAGTTTCAAACAAAGTCTGTCTCTCAGACGTCTGAGCACAAAGACCCAAAATATTGTTCAGCAGCTGGGAAACAAATACTCTGTAAACATGAGAATTGCAACATTTGACTTTTTCTTTAAAAAACTCTTTTTAATACCTCTCCTTAGCAGACTCACTCACGGACTGATCCTGCTTGAGAAGTTTCAGTCTGAAGGGTAATTCTCTGGAGACTGTTTGAAGCAGCGGTTCCCTTGGTGGTGTTCTGTGTAAGCCTCTTCTCAGTAAAGCAGAGTGCTGTTACCCCAACTTCTGTAATATGTAGGGAAGGAGGAGGCACAAATGGGTTTTACGGGCTCTTCCTTCTCTTCAGCTTAGCCTCCACAACAGATATTTTTACAAGGCCAGAATGTTACACTTGACTGATGTTCCCCAGTCACACGACAAAACTTCCACAGCATAGAATGTCAAATCCATGAAATCTGCAGCCGGACAAGTCCTGTGTATTTTACAGGGTTTTCCCCAACTCTCCATGAAAACTGGAATCAGTTTCAGGAGTGTCCTTTGCTCAGTTGATAACACCGAGAGTTTGCCAGATCCATGTTTCTGGGCTATAAAATTCAGCCATAAACATGGAGAACAGTATGGTCCTGGCGCCGATGGCCATCTGTTACTTTTTCAGAAAGCTAGCTTGAGAATTAATTACTACTTTGCCTTCTAGTCAGAGATGTCCAAGCTCTTTGCAACTATTACCATGCATTTGGGGTAGGTAAGTGTTATCACGATTTTACACAGCAGCTAAGAACGGGAGGATGGTTTTCCAGGCAAGCTACCGATGGCCTCAGATACAGATACAGATACCCGCGGTTCAATTCCCAACTCCCCAACTCTGGAATGGTTTCCCTGTGTGGCAAGTCACTTAGGCCCACGTTGTTGAAAATGACTAGGGCCTCAATTCTGGGTGTTTGCTGTGAGGCAGCCGATTTGCAGAAAATGCTGAGCAGTTGCCCTCTTGCGACCCAGGCCCCTTGCAGGTATCTCAAGCTGGAACCAAAAATTGCAGCACCCCAAATCACCAGATGCTTTTGAAAATGTAGCTCCTTTGTTTCCCTTTTCTATGCTGCATTTCATCAGTAGGAGATAGTGGTCCCTGGGGACAGCTATAGAGGGTGCCGTGATCTCAAATGCCCAGCTAGTTATTACTTAGATGGAGCTAGAGTCATTCTCAGGCCTTAAACTTTGTGGGTAGAACTCCATTGACTGCGGCGCAATTACACCCACGTACGCCAGAGCTCAGTTTAGCGCTCTCCCTTAATAGGATAAGCCCAATAACTTGCCAGTTGACAAGGTATCATGTCACATGGCTGAGTATCCCAGTCTCCATGCTGGTGGGAGCAGCTCCCACCAGGCCTGGGTTCAAAATGCAACCACCAAGCATTTTAAGTCAATGGGAGCCACAGGCTGCGTCTCTGAAAACAGCTGGACAGCTGCCCTCTTATGTGGGATGCTGAGGCAAAACCCTCAGCCTTTGTTCTATTCCTGACTATTAATTCTTTGATTGAATTTTCATGGGGCATCCATCACTAGGACCTGGGCTCATGCATACCGAGTTCTCAAGACCTAGATGAATTAGCCTGGTGGCAAAGCCATTGGACTGGAACTCAGGAGACTGGCCTTCAAGTACCTGCTTTGCCATAGACTTCCTGTGTGACCAGGGGCAAGTTATTTAATCTTGCCGTACCTCGGTTTCCCTCTGTAAAATGGGGATACTTTCCTATCCCACAGGGGGGTTGTGAGGACAGGTTCAATACATGGGAGGTACTTAGGTATTAAGGGCAAAGGGAGGCAGGTAAGAACCTGGAGAGAGAGGAATTCCCTCTTGGACCCCAGAGTTGAGCTGCAAACATGAACCTAAATGTGCTCCATGCGGGTTTTGCATTTAGACCTGGGCTCTGTCAGACTAGCAGGGAAGTATGGAGGACCCATGGTGGAAAGCATCTGGTCAGCAGCTCCCAGGCTCTCAAAGCTCAGGACTTCATGCAGAAGCCAATCTCTGCCGAGCAAAGAGAGGGGAGAGGGGGTTTCCAGCCCAGGCAGGGGTTTACAGGTCAGTATCCCTGCTTTGATTTGCAATTGGAAGAGAATAGGGGCCCTTCTCCAATCATTATTTGAGACGGGTCCAGAACACTGCTCCCAAATGTACTGGTGGTTGGGATCAGAGCCCAGATCGTGATCCATATTTGGCAGACAGTCATAGATCTGAGCATCTCTGAACTTAGATCATTTCTGGATCCAGCACATCTTGAAAAGTAGAGTTGGGAAATTGTAGTGCTCCCCCACTCTAAAATACTTGGATTCTTTCTTTGGCTGGTGCAGTGTGTTCCCACTTCTCTCTCGCCCTGAACGCTGGCACCGTGTCTCGAAGTCGTTTTAATTTCTGTTTTGCATGCATCCCTCCAAGCTGAACTGGCTGACTCTTGCTTTTGTTTTGTTTTCTTTTTTAGATGGGGGACTGGAAACCTCCTGATGTCGATCTTCTAGTCAACGTTTACCTTGGAGCAGTGCTTCTGACCGCTCGCTTCAAAGGCTCACGCACACTGACCAGACTTCCACCACTGCTGATTTACATTCCAAGCCCCAGGCTGGGAAGAGCACCACCAGAATGGAGCTACAGCCAGCAGTTAGCCTGATCCTCCAGCCATGGCCACCACCACCACTCAGGTTTCATACAACGGAGGGACTGATGTAATGGAGCCGATCACCTGGTCTAGAATTTCACCTTTAGCTGTGGCCTATGCCACATGCTTCCAAGGAAGGCAGAAAGCCTTGGTTATAGTCACATGTACAGTACTGTAAATGGCTTGGGGGCAGGGAAGTAAATTCTTTCTTCATCCCCATAGGCGATCAGCTTACACCCTCGAGCAGGAGATTTGATATTCCTTGTAACTTTTTGACCTACTGTAGCTAACAGCTACAAATATTCTGCTTATATAAATGTGTAATCCTTCTTCTGAAGCTTGCTCAGCTACTACATTTGACTTAGAGGTTTCCTGTAGTAGTCAAGTCCACAGGGTAATTAGAAACTGTGTGTAAAAAACCTATTTAATCATTGCATCCGACGAAGTGGGCATTCACCCATGAAAGCTTATGCTCCAATACATCTGTTAGTCTTAAAGGTGCCACAGGACTCTCTGTTTATTTAATCATTGGTTACACATCAGTGATTAGAGGCAGTGTGGTCCAGTGGGTAATGCACTGGACTGAGACCTGAGTTCGAGTTCTGCTGTGTGACCTTGACCAGGCACAGAGATTTACCCTTGGTCACACAGGAAGTCTGGGATACAGCAGGACGTGAACCTACATCGCCTAAGCTAGTGCTCTAACCACTAGGCCATCCTGCCTCTCGCCAGCCAAGAGTCAGGCCCAGACTGTCCTGTCAATCCAAAAAGATGTTTGTGTTCTATCTATAACACTGATTCAACACCTCTCCAGCCCGGACACTCACACTCAGGCAAAGCCTGGGGAGATACAGTGACTGGATGTGGTCAACAATTTTTGAATGAAAAATGCTTCCAGTAAAAATACAGGGTTTGGTATAAATTGAACATTTTTGCAAGACACGTTGATTTGGACAGCATTTTCTGATTTTTCAAGAGAGAATTTGGAAAGGAAGTGTTTTGTTTTCCTTGTGACATTTCCAAATTCCAATCTTTTGGAAATGTTCTGTCCACATGTTGGATATTTCATCCCTGTTTCGCGATGAAAACGAATGTCAAAATATTGGAAAATCTGTTTTCCAAAGAGCCCTCAAGGCAACTATGCAATGTGCCCTGAAACTTAGCAAACGTGGCTCTCTCAGAGCAAGTTCCAGAGATAAGGGCCCTTCACCAACCATGTTCTGCCAGGGATCTCAGATAAACGCATACAAAGGCTGGATATGCAAGCATCCCAGCTTCAGGGACAGGACACAAGAAGAGAAGCAGCTTCTAATATCTGCAGGACCTTCCACACAAAGCTTTTGGAGCAAACTCCTCAAGTGACTTGCCCAAAGTCAAAGCCAAGCCCAGAACCCAGGTGTCCTGACTCTTAGTCTCTGGTCCTACCCATCAGACCACACTGCCCCTCATCAAAAGCCTCTTTTTAATCAGGCTGAACTCCACGACCACTTCCAGAGCACATTGGGAGTCACAGAAGTGTCAGTGGGGGGCAGGAGGAGACACAGTGTATGTGGGTTGGGGGCAGTCGCTGCCCTAGCTATAAGTCTTCTGTGGGGAAACAGAGCTCTCCTTTCCTGGGCTGTCAAACCAGCACAAATTTCACTTAAACAAACTAACCGACACTTCCCATGAATTGCTCTCTGTGAGCTCAGTCTAAATAGACAGGGAACTCTTACAGCATCACCTACTCCACAGCTTCCACTCCCGAACCATTTCTGACACAACACTCAAAGGATCCAATTCTGATCCCACCCCAGATTTACACTGGGGTAAACCCACTGGATCAGAGCCTCGGCGGGTGTGAATTGGCATAGCACCACCTTCGATGGAGGTAGGTCAATTCACACCCGCCGAGGCTCTCGTCCACTGACTTCATTCGAGTCGCTCCTGATCCACAATCACATGAGACCAGAATCAAGCCCACTGTAAAACCAGTCTGCTGAGAACAGACACATTGTGCACACTGAAGAAGTGGAGATAGAATGGCAGCACACGGGAGATTTCATAGAAAACACACTGTCCCTTCCTGGGTGCAGGCTTTGTTCCACACCATGTCTCTGGCTCACCAGGACTGCCCTTTGACCCTCTAAGCTTCAGGACACTGAGCCATGAATAATGGGTGATCCGGCTGCTTTTTCTATAACTCTGTTTTGAGGGCCTTGCAGATCTCTTCTCAAGCCACCGATTGACCATAGCGCCGACTGCTGGATTTGAAGAACCACTTATTTAACCAGATGAAACGTGACAATGCATTCAGTAACCCTGCTAGGGAAAGGCTCCATATAGCGATCTGGCAGCGCTTCCCTTCCTGATCATAGTCTAGTGCTAGGGTTGCCAACTTTCTAATCACACAAAACCGAACACCCCTGCCCTGCCCCGAGGCCTCGCCCCTGCTCGCTCCATTCCCCCTTCCCTCCATCGCTCGCTCACCCCAACCCTCACTCACTTTCACCGGGCTGGGGCAGGGGGTTGTGGTGTGGGAGTGTGTGAGGGCTCCAGCTGTGGGGGCAGGTTCTGGGTTGTGGCTGGGGATGAGGGGTTTTGGGTGCAGGAGAGGGCTCTGTGCTGGTGCAGGGGGTTGGGTTGTGGCGGGGTTGAGAGCTCCGGCTGAGGGGTGTGGGCTCTGGGGTGGGGATGAGGGGGTTGGAGTGCAGGAGAGGCCTGGGGCCGGGGATTGAGATGTGGACAGGGTGCAGACTCCGGGAGGGAGTTTGGGTATGGGAGGGGCGTACAGGTTTTGGGGTCCTGACAGCGCTTACCATGTCTCCCAGGAAGCAGCTGCCAGGTCCCTGCAGCCACTAGATTCATGGGCATCCAGGGAGACCCTGCGCACTGCCCTCGTGCCTGCAGGCGCCACTGCTGCAGCTCCCATTGGTCCCAGTTTCCGGCCAATGGGAGTTGCAGAGCTGACCCTTGGGGCAGGGCAGCGTGTAGAGCCTCCCTGGCGGCCCATGCGTCTAGGGGCTGCAGGGACCTGGCAGCCACTTCCAGGAGCTGCACGGAGCTAGGACAGGCAGGGAGCCTGTCTTAGTCCCGGGCCCCCGCTGCGCCGCCACCCAACTGGACTTTTAACAGACTGGTTGGTGGTGCTGACCAGAACCTCCAGGACCTCTTTTTGACCGGGTGTTCCGGTCGAAAACTGGATGCTTGGCAACCCTATCTAGTGCGCCCCTCTCCCCCCGCTCGCCGTTGTCCTGCTCCTCGCTCTTCAGGAGGCAAGCAATGACCCTTCCAATCCAGAATCCCCAGAGTTCAGGATGGAGTCCATGTCTGTGTCTTTCTGTACTCCATGGTATATGTTCTTGGTCCCACAACATACCATTCCACTTAATACAGTCTCTAAAAACATCTCAGATCATACCATTTCAGGTTAACACAGGCCCATCTCTACACATCAGATGTGTGTTTTACAATTCAAGAAAATGCTGATGCATTGGGAATTCTGCCTTCAACAAAACTTTAAGCTCAGTAAAACATTGGACGGGCCAGTATGAAATTGAGTTTTATGAAGCCATGGTACATCTTTAAAAAAATATTTGCTTACAAGTAATTGAATGCAAATTAAATAATAAAACATACTAACAAAGCCCAATCAAAAAGATGGAAATAAATACAGTCTAATAATAATAATAAAAAAAAAAGTAACTGACCAGACAGAAGCTGGTTACAAATCATCAGTGATAGCCACAACATTGAACCATAATTCTAAATGTAAAAATAAAGCAACTTTCCTGCAAGAGGAACAAAATGGTTTTAATTAACTTGATGAAAAATAACATGTAGAATGAACTCCCGAGTGCAGCCAGATGTGAACGATCATGATGAATATTTAAGCAATAAGCCACAGCAACAAGTCATTGCTTACGCAATACAAGCAATATATATATTGCCCCCAAGGAGTGTGAGACACAAGGAACTAAAAAGCTTCTGAATCAATAAGTTAGGAAAACACAAGTTGTGTGTGCTTTGATTGACGACAGTTTTAGCTTTGTGTTCTGCTTCCAGCCTACTGATTTTTAATTTTTACGACAGTTGTCTGGTGTAGTAATAAATGTGATAACTGGCTCCCCCAAGCCTGCCTGCTTCTCTAGACAGTCAGCCAGTCCCAGGAAAGGAATCCACCCCTATACTCATCTGTAATTTGCTGGCAAAGTTACAGTTGCTTTGTAACCTGTTTCTTGTTGATGTATAGGCAACAAGGCACAGGATGGAGTTCAGAGCCTTAAACCTCCACCTAGACAGTATAGTTACTGCAGAATATGCACAAGGTCGGGGCCCAGTCCTGCAGTTCTTATTCATGTAAGTTGCTCACTATTCACATGATCAACAGTGTTGATTCTCATCCAATGTACAGTACAAAGAGATCAATTTCTTCACCCTTAGGGTGGAATAGTACATTGTCAGACAACAAACAGCAGCATTGGAGAAGAGTCTGCAACAGGAGTTTATTGGTGAATCTAGCCTCAAATTTACATCTGGAATGAATCATGATCCCCCCCCCACCCCCCTAAGAGGCCACAATTTGCCAACATGTCCCCCAAAACGCTGCAATTTGCTAATAAAATGTCACCCTGGATCATTTTTATGAATCTGCAAAAGCAACATTGCTTGTGTGGAAATCCTCCAAGAAACAAGGGGTCCCCTCCCCCACAGCCCTTGGGCTGCTTCTCTCCCCATCCAGGCATCACACCAGTGTAAGCATGGCTATTTGTATGACAAGGGCACTTAGAGACCCCTATTGAGATCAGAGCCCCCTTATGCTAGGCATTGTACAAACACATAGGAGAGAGAATATCCACCCTTAAGAAGCTTCCTGTCAGGATCCCAACAAGGGCAGTCAGGGCCAAGGATCAGAGCAGGGCAAACCTGAGACTGGGAGTAGCAGAGCAGTTCATAGTCAAGTCCATACCAAGGGTCAGAGTCCAAGTCCATTTTCAGGATCCAAGTCAGGAGGCAAACTCCAAGTCAAGCCAGAAATTGGCAAAGGGCAGTCATGGCTACTACAAAAGACCTACACTATTACCTAGACATTTCCTGGAATGCCCCTGGGGTTTATATAGGGCAGGAAGCCAATCAGAAATGATGGGGCTGCTGTCTGTCAAACCCTTGAGGTGGAACTGCCCATAGTCTGTGTCCACAGCAGATCATGGGAATTGGAGCAGAAGGTAGCTATAACTGCTCCTGGGTGGCAGCCTGGCATTGTCAACTACCTGATGTCTCACAGACCTTGGTTCTAGACCCCTGGGAGCCTTATGCTTAAAGGGTAAACAGATAAGTAAAGGAACTACAATCACCATTTTCAGATGGAAACTGAGACATAGTGAGATTAAATGACTGGGCTAAGGTCACAGAGGGAGTTTACAGCCAATCTGCAGATAGAAAAGCAAGCACTTTCAGTGCCCATTCCTGTGTATGAAACACTAGCCCACCCTCTCTATCTCAAAAAAGGAGAAGCAGGCCCATGAGACTTTCCATACCAGCTCCATCAAGCCAAGCATCCTACAGGGCCTAGAGCCTATTGCTGCTGCAGACAGCAAAATCTCACCATAGTGCACCTAATTGTGCAGCACCGTACACATGGGCAAGAGGGATGGGCTTCCTGAGCCCTGTGGGTATCAGCCTCAAATGCAGTAACCAAATTCTCATTCCTGACCCCACTGGGAGTTGATTGTATGAAAGGCTGCACATATGGAGTACAGGCAGGACGATGATGTTGTTCTCAGGCCTTTACCGTCCACTGGATTCCCAAATGGCAGCTTTTCCATGGTTGTTTATTCAGACAGATTCTTCTTCCTCGTCCCTTGCATCAGGAACAGCCTGGTTTGTGCCTAAGGACCGTAGCTCTGCAAATGCCATTAATGTCTGGTTTTTCTGTAGCTAGACCAGGCTGATTGTGAATGTCCTACAGCACTGGGGGAGGAGGAATTTTTCGGAGTCATTGCCTGTGACATGACATTCCATTAGGTCAATATCCCTGAGATTCGGATTGCTGGGAAGTGATTTTTTCTTGCAAAATTAATGCACATGCCTTTTTTATCACCTTCTTATGGAACACTACATATCATGTCTCCTGGTAGATTCTTTTGTTATAATCAATTATTGAGCGTGTGCATCATTTAGAAGACACAATGGGAGGGTTAAGCCATCACCATGCTGCTGACTGTGCAGTGAAAGTGTCATCATTGTCCCATGCCAAACCAACTCAGCCTTCACCAAAAGCCAGTACCCGCTACAATCAATGGGAGTTGTGTAGCTAAAAGTCCTTAGCAATCCCCAGAAAACATACCCCTTAATGTTCTCCAAATGCCTATAGCTATGGGTAATGCATTCTCTCTTAGTCCCTCTTCATCCACCCATCAGTCATTTCTCTTATATCCCAAAATGGTCATTAGAGAGGCAAAGTGAGTATGCTCCAGTCATTCACACTAGCTAATAATGCATAGCACTGAACTAGGGCTTGTCATTAGTGAAGCTCAGCACGTGTGTGAGCACGTGTTTACCAGCATGAATCAGTGTTTCACAATCAAGCCCTTCCATGAATTGCCCGGATCAGAATGTAACATACACCGTTTACCCGCTCCAGAAGGGAACGCTGGTCCTGGGATGTTCTTCCCATGAATATTGCAATCTGCTTTATCTAAGAGTTTGTCTACAAAGAAGGCCCCACAGCAGTGAGTCGCAGAGCCCTGGTCCATTTTGCAGCGGTTCCAGAACAAAGATTTGAAGCAGGGCAGTTTCCTACATCTCAGCTGAGCACCTGAACCGCTGAACATTTGAAATTAGGCTCTGAAATGTTCTCTCCAGTTCAATGACTCAGGAAAAACAGCACTTTGCCTTCATTTGCCAGGTTCTACAGCTATTGCTATCCATCAGTTACTTTAATGGGCTTGTATATATTAGGATATTGCTGTGGGTATAGGTTGGTTTGTTTAGGATCTGGTACTCGAGACAGCGTTTGGATTGAGTTAATGCTACCCAGACTGAGTGAGTCTGAGGTGGAGATGTTAATGAGTTAAAAGGAAAAGGAAACAGGAAAAGACTGTACATTGAATGATGATGTTAGAGGGTATCAAAGGCAGAAAACAAACCAACAAGCCTGCATGGCATTCATGCAGGAAATGTGATTCTCCTGAACGTGCAATGGGCTATATCGGAAGCTGATAAATTATTATTCCTTGAAGCTCCCCTGAGACCCAAACCCAAAAGGCAGCCAGCTGATTTCACATTTCTCCTTGCAAGTTCAAGCACAACTTTCATTCCTGCACCTCAGGATCCTATGTTCAGCTGCATTTACCATTTAGGCCCTGATCCAAAGTCCAAGGGAAGTCAAAGGGATTTTTTAGATCAGACCCTTAGCCCCTGAACCCCAAGAGATATATGAGGGGTGCATTTGGCATTCAGTAGCAAAGAGCGCCGCCATGACTATTTCAACTATAACTTCTTTTTGTCTAGCTAAACCCTCTCTGGGCCAGATCCTGGGGCATGACAGATCTGCACAGAGTGCAGGTCACTGGAAGATAGCTTAACCCTCCCCTTTACACTTCTCCAGTCCTAATGCTGCCCCTATGGATGGTCATTCCCCCGGCTCTGAGTTAGTGCAGCTTAAGGTTCTCACTCAATGGAGCTATGCCAATTTACACCATCTGAGACTGTGTCCCCTGGATTCTATTCCTGCCTGTGCCTCAGAATTGACCAAATTCCTTAACCTTTTTAGGCCTCAGTGTTATCGTCCATGAGGGTAAGGACAGTGACTGCCTCAAAGGCAACATGAGAACGAATGAATGTTTGTAAAGTGCTTTGAGATCTCCTGGTGAGACATGCCAGCTGGTTTTAAATCCTCCAGTGCAGTCCCCATGCTGGGAGTGCCAGCACAGCCAGTGGAATGAAATTAAAAATCTTTAACTGGAACAGACTTGGAAGTTCTGGGAACTGGATTTCATCACTGTGAAGAAAGAAGCGAAAACTCTGTGTGTGCCGTGGGTGACAGAATGGATCTGAGAAAGTCAAGAAGGGGCCCCCAGCTATGCATTAGCTATTTGTGCCAATACCTAGAGTCTGAGCCCATATTCCTTACCAAGGCCAAACTGCCATAGTGTCTGTCTATTAGCTCACGCGAACGCCTTATTATAGAAATGCTTCTCTTCCCTGGGAACCACCCAGGTTTAAAGCGATAGCATGAGTTAGTCCAGCTACAGCATATCTGCTCAGTTATTACTTTCCTTTTGACTGGCTTCCTGTGTGGTGAGAGTGGGGGTCCAAAGAAAGCTTTTGAGATGGCTTAGGGCCGGCTAGTCAGGGAGAATGAGAACCAGGGCATGTTGTGTAAAATACAGAGGAAGCAAATCTAGTACCTGAGGGGAGGGAGGGGGGAGACGAGAGATGGGACATAACCTGAAACATAGGAACCAAACACCCTTGACCTTTAGGGAAGTTCAGATCCTAATGAAGGGCCACATCCAGACTTGGGAGCTGGCCCCTTGTCTCTAGCCAACCAAACCAAAGCCAAAGTCCAAACCTCCTGAAGTGTAGGAAAGCATGGATCTGGATCCGAATTTTGTAGCCTGGGCCCAACTGTTAAAAAAAAAGAAAGAAAGAGGAAGGGTGGTTACGCCACTGGTCGGAAACTACTGAAGAGATCTGGCTTCAGTTCCCAGCTCTGCTATAGATTCCCTATGGGACCTTTGTGTCTCTGCTCCTTAGCTGTAAAATGGGGCTAACCATCCTTCCTTGGTCTGGCCTCTTTAGAATGTAAATTTTTGGGAGCAAGGGTTGTTTCTTACTACGTACAGCATCTAGCACAACACAATGGGGCCTTCATCTTGGCTGGGTCCTTTTGGTGGCAGTACAAAACAAATACCCAAGAAGATGACAAACTAGAGGAAGTATCACTAGCCCTGCTGTGCGGGGGGAAAAGAATGTGTCTTCACTGTAATGCTAAGGGCTTTAATAGAAGCAATCAGAGAAGATCTCAATAGCCAGCCAGCTCTGCGATTGCCTCTTTTATCTGTGCAGGCAGCCCCTAGTGGACATGTATGGAATGTTTCTAAACAGCTCAGTCAGCACACGCAGAAAGAATGGAAGGTAACTCAGGATTTGTTTTTTGTTTCTGAACTGCTCTGCAGCCTGAGATTTCCTTTGAGTTTCAGGTTCATGTAGACCCCAAAACACACAGTGAGACTGGAATGAAACTGATGATTTTTGCCTGATTTCCACCCAAACATGCAAATTCCCCAGGTTGTCTTGAACCTTGACTTAGCAGGGCTAGAATAGTTCCTAAGCCCCAGCGAAGCTGGCTCAGGTTCAGAGCGTGTCATCTGTTGGTTCTACAAACATTTGACCCAGTTGTGCTCACACTGGATGTGATTCTCATTTACACTGGCGTATGATGTCACATTGGTATAAGGGAGATCAGAATCAGGCCCACGATGCATTTTCAGTGGTGCTCCACAACATAAACCAAACTTTGCGTGATTGTGACGTTACAAGGATCCACCTGAGCCATGAAATTTGCATCAGGAGCTGGTTCTGTTCTTCCTCCAAGGGGATCTGGTTCTGAAGTTCTGGTTCAGACCCTTCCAATAGCCATAAGTCCAGGCAGCAATATTCAGATGTGGAATTTGAACTCCCGGTTCAAAGGCTCCTGGTTTTGGAGCCAGTATCCTAAATGCAGCAGCTCATATAGTAAAATCTGTGTCTCACAGTGTCCTTATATCTACCCCCCCCACAGACACACACACTCCTCTTATATAATCGTTTTATTCAGAAGCACCTCGATCCCTCTAAGTCCTGGTGTGATGCACAGCTGGGGGCAATATTGCTGCACTCCAGTCCTTGTTAGGGGAGATGACATGTGGGTGCAAGGTTAAGCCCTAGACACAGACCTCCATTCTAAGTGACAGTAGGTCTCCAGGCCCTAGCATGCCTGCTCCCTTACTCTAAGGCCTGGTCTCCACTTAAAAATGAGATCGACTTTGCTACGTTGCTCATGGTTGTGAAAAATGTCATGCCCTGAGCACTGTAGTTAGGTCGACTTAACCTAACCCCTGGCGTAGATGCGACCAGGTCAAGGTCAACCTAGCTACTGCCTCTTGGAGAGGTGGGTCGACTGCTCTGGTGCCTTCTGTTGACATAGGAAGCATCTACACTAGGGTGCTCCAGTGGCATAGCTGTGTTGTTATAGCATCCACATGACCTAAGAATGTGGGATAAAAAGGGGTCAAGGTGTGGAGAGAGAATGGACATGTCTGAGGACCCAGAGACTTAACCACTCTCAGCACCCTACAGCGGAGTTTAGCTACATGCTTCTCTCTTTGGCCTCATGTCAGCTACTAGGCAGGGGGCTATATACCAGCACTCATCACCTTTTCATTAGTACTAGTGAGCTTCATCTTCAAAGGTGCCGCTAAGCATCTGCAGCACCCGCTGATTGCAGCTGGAGTTGTGGTGCCTGGAGACTCAACCCAACCATGTATGTCTTCACTGCAGAGTTGCCTTGGGTTCTTACGTGGGTGTGGCCTCTAACCCTCCTCCTGTCCCCACACAAAACCTTCTGACCCAAGAGTGGTGGTACTTTCAACCTAGTCTAGCTGGCTCGGCTGAGGCTATAGGCTAAAACTTGCATCAAGCTTTCACTCAGACTTGTAACTCATCCACTTTGCAGTGAGGCTAAACCACTCCGTGCTAATAGTCCTCCAGTGCCTTGCGCCCAGAAGGACAGACAAGGGCTTCCACAATTCACTGAGATGGGATTGTAAAGCAGCTCAGTTTACTGCATCAGCTTACTGCTCAGAACTCTCGGATGTGTTCTAGCCACACACCTGGGGGAGCACAGCATGAGTGGTAACTCAGGCAGCGCTTTGCAGTGTGGCTGCTCACACCCAGGCTAGGCTGCGGGCCGATCACCCGGACTAACTCTGCAGTGCAGACATACTCACACAGCTGAGCTGGGCAGGACCAAGCCCAAACTCCTTTGGCTCTGTAACACTACACTTGCTTTTATTTTTAAAACTGGGGAATCCTACACAATAAATTTTGAACCAAAATCTTGATCTAATTAAAGCCCCAAGGGCCCACTCTGATCATCTATCCTGACCTCCTGCATAACACAAACCCACCCAGCGATTCCTGCCTAGACCCCTATACCTTGTGGCTGTTTTTTCTTGCTCACATTTTGGCAGGCACCATATTAGTGAAGATTGCACCATAACAGCACTTTACCTGAGCCTGCCGTCTTTGGCTGCTGAGTAACTAATGCTACCAAGACCATGTTCCTCTTACCCAGAACAGCTCCCCTCTAAGGCTGCTAGTCACTTGATAATCACCAGGCAAAAACAAAACAGAAGATGTTAATTACTATCCCTGAGAGCAATTAGAGGGATTATTAAGAATGAATGGTAATCGCTATGGGAAAGTCTCTTCTATGGGAGATTTACAGCCAGGTCATATTTTAATGGTAATTCATTTACATAGTAATGCAGATTTATTTAAGTTACAAACAGGGCGATTTGGGTTATTGGATACAGATGTGGCGCTCTGTTGGCCAGATGCAGCAGGAATGGCTCAGATTCTGTCCTGAACGTCACCCCCCATCCTGATTGTGTCTGTTTTCACCCCGGCCAATTTGACTTACACATTTTTGCAGAGCCTGTGTTAGCATCGCTGGTTTCTGGATTCCAAATCTTTCAATTCCCATGTGTCAGGTTGAGGCATCTTCAGCGCTTGCTCTACATATGCTAAGCTATAACCCGGGGTGCCAGGATAGACAACAAGCTTTGTGCATGGGGCCCCAGGGCATTGAAACAGCTGACAGCTTAGTGACAGGAATGGCAGGGTTTGTTAGAATCCATTGCTGGGATGGCTGTATTAGCATTAGGAAGCTCACGCTGTCTGCTCCACTCAAGGAAACGGCCATCTCTAATCCCTTTGGAAATCTGCTTTATTTGAGCAGTGCCTTTGTGTGGCGTTTACGATGGTTTCCATTTCCTACGTAAAAATGTGTATGTCACGTTAAATCTGCAGAGTGTCAGCTGCTGGTTGGGGAGCCAAACTTGCTTGTTTAAATCATGGCAGATAAATCTGTCCCTTATCATTTGGGATCCAGTTTCACATCATGCGGGTTTCTTTGTTTTGATTTCCTAACCGGAGTCACTGATGAAGAGGAAATAACCTAAGAGGGGTTTTGTCAGGTAGCATTACTCTCAGGATTTGCCAGGTGTAATACACTTACTTTCCCGCCTGCTAGAGTAAAGTAACTAATGCTTTTAATCTTTGACTCTTGTTTTTATTTAACTCCTTCATTCAGAGGGGAAATCTCTTTTTCAGGATGGTCAAAAATTTTCCAGAAAAGTGGGGTTTGGATTAAAAGATTTTTTTCTTCATGAAAAGTGTCTGCTTTCCACAGATTTTTTTTTTGGCGGGGGGATTGTTAAAAGAACAAAATCAAAATATTTTGATTTGGATATACTGCTGCAGTGCCTCCTGGGAGTTGTAGTTCAGTTACCTCATAACCCCATTTTCCTTGATAGGCAAATCTGCCGAGCCAGACTACATTTCCCATGATGTACCACAATCAGTGACTCTCACGATGCAACTGCCTCCCCTCAGCCTGAGGAGAGATCTTGGTGCACCATGGGAGATGTAGTCCAACCCCAATGAGAGTTCCCAAAGTTGATGTACTTGAAGGGCCATCACTATACCCTTTGCATGTGTTGCTTCCTAGCCCAACTGGCCACACTGGGCTGTGAAGAGTGGGAGAGGGTTGGAGTCATAGCACTCACCGTGTTAAGCCCTTCTGAAAATCAGGCCAGGTATTTTGGTGCCTCAATGGGAACTGAGCTCTCTGCAGTATCTGTCCCTATAGCTGGAATTGCTATGTGCACGCTGTGGTGCAGTGAGATAGTTCAGGCCTCTATAAATGCAATTTCATTCTGGGAACACTAGAAAAGGGTTTCATGGCATGTTTCCCCCACAATCAGTGATTTGGGCATGTAGTGTAAAAAGTATCTTGAATCACATTCTAGTCTGAGATGGGCTAGTTAGCAGGCTCCATTCTCCCTGCAGTTCTTGTGGAATTTTTGGATAAAGCATTAAAATGAGTCTCTTGTACAAATTCAGTGAAGTCAGAGTGCCTCCCCATCACATTTCCCGTCCACCAAGCCACAACCCTCTCCTCTCCCAAATCTC
This sequence comes from Trachemys scripta elegans, assembly GCF_013100865.1. Classification (NCBI taxonomy): domain Eukaryota; kingdom Metazoa; phylum Chordata; order Testudines; family Emydidae; genus Trachemys; species Trachemys scripta. The sequence continues at coordinate 58,677,824 of NC_048304.1, read as the reverse complement.
ACTTTTTCTCATGGTGCCCAGAAGAGTTAATCCCCCAAACTGTTCCCTCTTGCAGGCTTCCTGGCACCTCTTCTCTATTCTGCACCGGTCTTGTCTAATCCCGTCTCTTCAAGGCAGGGGCTGCCTGTAATTAGCATCTTGTACAGCACCAAGTACACGGTAGGTTTATAAACTCGGAGTATTCATGAGCAGAAGGGACCATTGTCATCATCTTGTTTCACCTCCTGCCTAATACAGGCCAGAGAGTTTCACCAGTGATTGCTGAATCAAGCCCGTAGCTTCTGCTTGAACTAGACCAGATCTGTTAGAATGGCATCCCGTCTTGATTTAAAGGCTTGATAGAGAATCTATTGTGTCCCTACAGAAGTTGTTCCAATGGCTAATTACGCTCTCTGTTAAAAATGCCTGCCTTATTTCCAGCCTGAATTCAGCTTCCAGGCATTATAACTTCTTATCAGAGCTGGGTAGGAGATGGTTTTCCCATTCTCTGCTATCAGAAATCTTTTTCGTACCTATGGACCATGGTCAAGTCACCTCTTAACCTTCTCTTTGTTAAGCTAAATAGACTGAGCTTCTTTAGTGCCTCACTGTAATAATGATTAATCAAGGTTGATCTTGTTTCCTCCTAAAATATGGGGCATGCTGGGAAACTCAGGTACAAGGGAAGAGTATCTCTCTCTCTAAAAGGGAGGAGAAAGTAACAAGGAAAAGGCATTAATCCCCCAGGAGCAAGCATGAACGCATTTGTTATATTGAAATATGTCACTGACCAAAGGCTGGCCAGCAGCCAGTTATGTATTGTGAATATCCTCTAGGCAAAGGATTGTGCAGCTAGTGTCTGAGCTGACATACCAAAAATCCACAGGATAAGATGACGTGAAGGCTGAAATAGTTACAAGGGCCACGACAGAGACAAAGATGGGAACTCCCATTGTGTGAGGTGCTACACAAACGCACAGGATACATCTACACTGCAGATGGAGGTGTCGTTGCCAGCTCTGGTAGACAGATGCGCTAGCTTTGATGGAGCTAGTGCTCTGAACATGGCGGTGTGGCTGCAGTGGCCTGGGCAGCAGCATAGGCTAGCTGCCTGAGTACTCACCTAGGGTCTCGCACAGGATTGTGCCCAGGCGGCTAACTCGAGCCGCCACCCATACTGCCATGGCCACACCACTATTGTTTATGCACTAGCACAATCAAAGCTAGGGTGGGGATGTCAACCAGGGCTGGGAATGACGCCTCCAACTCGAGTGTAGATGCACCCATCATTAGAGACAGTTCCTGCCCCCGCTCAATAAGATAAATGAATGAGGGGAAACTGAGGCCACAGGAGGTGATGTGACTTACCCCGGGTCTCACAGCAGGTGAGTGGCAGAGTTGAAAAGAGAACCCATGGCTCTGGCATCCCAAGCCTGAGTCGTATCCATTGGACCACACTGCCTCTCATTAGCAGGGGAATTCCACTGCCCTTCCTCCTGTGGAGTAAGGTGTTTCCCAGGGGTATAAGAATCACTGCAATCAGGAAAATTAAAAGGCAATTTCAGTACTGTATTCGGAAAAATCTATTCGCATTGAAAATTAGCTTGTTCTAGCTGCAGGCCTAGCAACTAACTTCTTTCATAACAGGACTATATCGCGCCTTTCCTCCCAAGATCTCAAACAACCTGATGAGCATTACCTAGCTAAGCCTCACAACAACCCTGTGACTTAGGACTTAGGACCCCTGCTTTACAGATGGGGAAACTGCAGACCAGAAGTGACTATGAAGTGAGCACACTTCTGCCCGGGTACACACAGGAAACTGCCCGCTGATAGCTGCTAGGCAAGTGGCTAGTTGCAATTACGACTCCCGACTGGCTAAGAATTTTCCACATTCTATTACTTTTATTTCCTTCCTTTCCCCAACCCTCTTGTTTCTCCCTCATCCATCTTCTATGCCTTGTCCTTTAGACTGTGTAAGCACATTGGGGCAGGGACTATAACTGACAATGCATTTGTACAGCATCTAGCACAATGGGTTCTCATCCAGTTTCAGGTCGCTCGGCACTATTTCAATATAAATATTGAATAATAACAAAGAAATCCTGATGCCCAGCTTCGTGCTGTATCCACCAGCCACCATACCTGCCCTTCAAATGATTTTAATCAGCTGGAAGATCTTGCTCCTTCTACTCCGGTAACATGCCCACATGTATGGAAAAAATCCAGCGAAATATGTTCCACAAGAGAGAGTCTCCTGAAACCCAGATGCCACCCAGTTGTTGTTTGTTAGACTTTGTTTCTTTAAGAGGCGGCAGCTGGATTCTTTAGCTCACAAAAATATTTCATTTTTTGCCCTCTAAGGCATTCATTTCAGGGAGGGGAGGGACACAATAATAATAATCTTTCCTTGAGTTCCTTGCTATCTGTGACAAATCCACTGTGACATTTGGTTGTCCTTGTCTTTTTGATGCCACTTCTAAATAAATATTGATGGCTTGTCATTGCACAACCATAGCCAGACATGTTTTCATCCAAAAATTCAGATTTTAAACAAAACATGATGGGCAGTAGACAAGACACATTTTCCCACCGGCTTTTAGTTTTCACAAATCCTTATATCCGTTGCGTCTCAAATTGTTATGGCTGGAGCAAGCCGGCGCTCAGGTCTGAAGGAAGTCATGCTTTTATTTGTTATAAAGGAAGTAAATAGAGAGGGTTCTGGAAAATGCAAGTGGGCCTCACGTATGCTCTGATACCCCACCAGAGATCGGATCACATCAGATCTTCTTATCACACCATCTGCCCAAAGTTTGGGGAAGTTTAGGTCTCTGGGGCAACACTGAATTTTGTTGCTGTCTACAAAGTAGCCTAAGGAGTTAGGCACCTAAATCCCATTGAAATTGGGCTCAGTACAGGAGTAATTGATGAATGAATTTCTCTGGCCTGCATTATGCAGGAGGTCAGGCTAGATGACGTAATGGTTATTTCTGGCCTTATAGTCTGTGAAATTCAGGCCCTTTTGAAAATCCTGGATCCATTTGAAAATCCACAATCACAGAATGATAGAAATGTAGGGCTGGATGGGACCTTGAGAGGTCATCTGGCGCTGCCCACCACACCGAGGCAGGACCAAGTAAACCTAGATCATCCCTGACACGCATTCGTCCAAACTATTCTTAGCAACCTCCAGTGATAGAGATACTACAGCCTCCTTTGGAACCCTCTTTCAGAGCTCAACTATCCTTAGAGTTAAAAAGGTTTTTCCTAATACCTAACCTAAAGCTGTTTGCTGCAGATTATGAAATGAAATGAAATTGATGGAGATATCCCATCTCCTAGAACTGGAAGGGACCTTGAAAGGTCATCGAGTCCAGCCCCCTGCCTTCACTAGCAGGACCAAGTACTGATTTTGCCCCAGATCCCCAAGTGGCCCCCTCAAGGATTGAACTCACAACCCTGGGTTTAACAGGCCAATGCTCAAACCACTGAGCTATCCCTCCCCCGAGTAATTAAGCCCATTACTTTTTGTCCTACCTTCAGCGGACATGGAGAGCGATTGATCACCATCCTCTTTCAAACAGCCCTTAACATATTGGAAGACATGTCTCCCCTCAGTCATCTTTTCTCAAGGCTAGACATGCCCAGTTATTTTAACCTTTCCTCATAAGTCAGATTTTCTAAAGCTTTTATCATTTTTGTTGCTCTCCTCTGGACTCTCTCCAATTTGTCCACATCTTTCTTAAAGTGCGGTATTCAGACAGGGTTGCTAATTTTGGTTGGACGTATTTCTGGAGCTTTCACCACGACATAGTCTTTAATTAAAGATTCATCTTTAATTCCTGGAGATTCCAGGACAATCCTGGAGGGTTGGCAACCCTGCACCCAGAACTGGACACAATACTCCTACTGAGGTCTCAGTGCAGAGTAGAGCAGGACAATTACCTCTTACATATGACTGTCCTGTTAATATGCCCCAGAATGAGATTAGCCTTTTCCTTAACTGCATCACATTGTTGACGCTATTCAATTTGTGATCCACTATAACCCCAGATCCTTTTCAGCAGTACTGCCACCTACTCAGTTATTCCCCGTTTTGTAGTTGTACATTTGATTTTTTAAGTGAAGTACTTTGCACTTATCTTTATTGAAGTTCATCTTGTTGATTTCAGACCAAGTCTCCAATTTGTCAAGGTCGTTTTGAATTCTAATCCTGTCCTCCAAAGTGCTTGCAACCCCTCCCAGCTTGGGGTCATCTGCAGATTTTATAAACACACTCTCCACTCCAACATCCAAGTCATTAATGAAAATGTTGAATAGTCCCAGACCCAGCACAGACCCCTGAGAGACCCCACTGGATTTGACCTCCCAGTTTGACAGGGAGAAATGGGCCAAACGAAATTCCTGCATCTCAACACTGCTAAACTTTCTCAAAGTTTGGAGGCAGATGCAAACCTTGCAGCTAAGGCCCATTTCTGCAGTCCAGCTGGAGTCAAACACTTGGTATACTCCCCTCCTAAAATGTGGGGGTCATGCAAAGGGGCTTGTCGGTCATGAGAGGTGGGGGTGCACATGGAAAGAAATGAGAAATATTAAACACATATTGTTCTATCCACTGTCTTGTCTATCTAGACCGTAAGCTGTTTGGGGCAGGGCCTGTGTCTCACTACGGGCATATGCAGCACCTAGCACAGTGGGAACCTGAGCTGAGCTGGGGCCTCTAGATGCTACAAACAACAAGCATGAGTTGGGAAATCCCATTTGTTGGAAGACACCAACATTTCTGCTTGTTTGCCCACAGTGTCTCCTCCATACTGTCTCAATGGCGGGATCCAACCCTCTGAGAAAAGCAGATCTCTGTAGCAGCTCCAGCAGGGGCATGTCTAAGCTGCCATCTGACCTGGAGCAATGGATCCAGGAAAAGAGAACAGGGAGGCAATGACAACTTCCTTTTCAACAAGATCAGGAGCCACTGAGTGGCGATAGCTAAGCATGGTACTACTCTGTGGGGGAAATTTCCGCCTTGATAATGCGCCATAGTAGAGCTTGATCTCTCACCTGGAGGTCTGTGCTGTGAGAGAGAGCAGACTATTAGAGCTGGGTGGAGTTGTGCTGGGGAATGGGGGTCATGAATATTCTCCATTTCATTATGGCTAGGGAGGGAAGGACCCCAAAACTTTTCTGTCAGTATGGCCTAGTGGAGAGTGCATTGGACTGGGCTCAGGAGCCCTGGCATCTAGTCCTGATTCTACCACAGGTCTATTCTGTGACCTTGTGTAAGTCATAGCCCTGCTCTGTGGCTCAGTTTCCCCATCATACTAGCCTTCTTTGTAAAGTGTTTTGAGATCTACGGATGAAACATGTTGTACAGAAACTTGGTATTATTATTCTCTACCATAACATGGAGCAGGCTGAGAGCCGTCTGCACCAGGGAAATCCAAGATGATGTCTTTGTTCAGCTTGTTTTAGAAGCTCTGCACTATAGCATGATTTCTATATCACTTACTTAGCCAAAAACTAGTATGTCCCCATGTCTGCATTTGCAGACTGTTCCATGCCCAGCCCCTGCTCCACACAGAGGTGTTGAAGTTAAATGGAAAAGCTTCATACTTTCCACACAGGATTTTTTAAAATGAATTAGACCTTATATTATTTCTAAGCAACTCCTTTTAATTCATGCCAAAATATTTAACAGAGACAGCAGAATCCATTTATGGGAACCTCTGCTAAATGGCCAGCCCATTTAACTCTTACAGCACTGAGCATGTGTATACCAGGCCGATCCCTCCACCCACCCTCTTCCCTGAACATTGCATTGTGAAAAGAACATAACAGTCATACTGGGTCAGAGCAATGGTCCATCTAGCCTAGTGTCCTGTCTTCTGACAGTGGCCAATGCCAGATGCCTCAAAGGGAATGAACAGAACAGGTAATGATCAAGTAATCAGGATCTGACAGTCCCAGGATCTGGCAGTCAGAGGCTACGGCTAGTAGCTACTGATGAACCTATCCGCCACAAACTTATCTCATTATTTTTGTAATCAGGTTATAGTTTTGGCCTTCACAACATCCCCTGGTAATGAGTTCCACAGGTTTACTGTGTGTTATGTGAAGTACTTCCTTTTTTTGTTTTAAACCTGCAGCCTATTAATTTCATTGGGTGACCCTGATTGTTGTGTTATGTAAAGGAGTAAATAACACTTCCTTTATTCACTTTCTCCACACCAGTCATGATTTTATGGACCTCAATCATATCTTCCCTTAGTTATATCTTTTACAAACTAAATAGTGCCAATCTTTTTTATCCCCCCCCCCACATGGAAGCAGTTCCATACCCCTAATCATTTTTGCTGCCTTCTCTGTACCTTTTCCATTTCTAACATACTTTTTTTGAGATGGGGCGACCAGAACTGCACACAGTATTCCAGGTTTATATGGTGGTATTATTATATTTTCTGTCTTATTATTGATCCCATTCCTAATGGTCCTAACATTCTGTTAGCTTTTTTGACTGCCGTTGCACATTGAGTGAATGTTTTCAGAGATTTATCCACAGTGACTCCAAGATCTCTTTCTTGAGTAGTAACAGCTAATTTAGACCACATCATTTTGTACATATAATTGGGATTATGTTTTCCAATATGCATTACTTTGCATTTATCAGCTTTGAATTTCATTTACCATTTTGTTGCCCAATCACCCTGTTTGGTGAGATCCTTTTGTAACTCTCCGCAATCTGCCTGGGACTTAACTATCTTCATCTTCCCCAACCCAGAATGAACCAACTCCCAGTTCTCTCACCCCTTTCAGCTCATCCAGAAGAAAACCAGCCCAATTCTCCTTCTCCCCACTGCTGCTGGCCTCCCTTGTCTTCCTACTGCTTCCTGTCTCATGAAAACACGTTCCCAGCTGACCCTCCACATGGCTGCTCCCATCCTTTATGCTTGGGTAGGAGGCAGACTGCACTGGGTGCTTATTCTGGGAATCAGCAAGTGTTTGCTGCAGCAGGCAAACCTGGGGAGGGCAAGACTCACTCAGAAAAATTTTCTCAAATTGCCTGTCTCAAAGATGTCAGAATCAGATATTTAGGACCAGCAGTGGGCCCCTACCTGACCCCTCCAAAACCCTTTGTAAAACAGACCCCAGCATCCATGTGGTAGGAGGCATTTTCCCCAAGAATTAATTGTGCCAGTTGTGAGGTAATCAGTTGTGGCCATAGAATCATAGAAGATTAGGGTTAGAAGACACCTCAGGAAGTCATCTAGTCCAACCCCTGCTAAAAGCAGCACCAACCCCAACTAAATCACCCCAGCCAGGGCTTTGTCAAGTCGGGCCTTAAAAAACTCTAAGGGTTTAAAACAGAACTGGATAAATTCATGGAGGTTCAGTCCTTTAATAGCCTCTGTTTGTCAGAGCGTGGTGATGGATGGCAGGAGAGAGATCACTTGATCATTACCTGTTAGATTCACTCCTTCCGGGGCACCTGGCATTGGCCACTGGTGGTAGACAGGATACTGGGCTGGATGGACCTTTGGTCTGACCCACTACGGCCATTCTTATATTCTTATGTTCTTAATCCACCACCTCCCTAGGTAATCCATTCCAGTGCTTCACCACGCTCCTAGTGAAAGAGTTTTTCCTAATATCCAACTGAAACCTCCCACACTGCAACTTGAGACCATCTCTCCTTGTTCTCTCATCTGCCACACTGAGAAAAGCCGAGCTCCATCCTCTTTGGAACCCCACTTCAGATAGTTGAAGGCTGCTATCAAATCTCCCCTCACTCTTCTCTTCTGCAGACTAAACAAGCCCAGTTCCCTCAGCATCTCCTCATAAGTCATGTGCCCCAGCCCCCTAATCATTTTGTTGCCCTCCGCTGGACTCTCTCCAATTTGTCCACACCCTTTCTGTAGTGGGGGGCCCAAAACTGGATGCAATACTCCAGATGTGATCTCATCAGTGCCGAATACAGGGGAATAATCACTTCCCTCAATCTGCTGGCAATGCTCCTACTAATGCAGCCCGATATGTCATTAGCCTTCTTGGCAACAAGGGCACACTGTTGACTCATATTCAGCTTCTCATCCACAGTAATCCCCAGGTCCTTTTCTGCAGAACTGTCGCTTAGCCAGTCGGTCCCCAGTCTGTAGCAGTGCATGGGATTCTTCCGTCCTAAGTGCAGGACTCTGTACTTGTCCTTGTTGAACCTCATCAGATTGCTTTTCGCCCAATCCTCCTATTTGTCTAGGTCACTCTGGACCCTATACCTACCCTCCAGTGTATCTACCTCTCCCCCCAGCTTAGTGTCATCTGCAAACTTGCTGAGGGTGCAATCCATCCCATCATCCAGATCATTAATGAAGATGCTGAACAAAAACGGCCCCAGGACAGACCCCTGGGGCACTTCTCTTAATACTGGCTGCCAACTAGACATTGAGTCATTGATCACTACCCATTGAGCCCAACGATCTAGCCAGATTTCTATCCATTCATCCAATCCATACTTTTTTAACTTGCTAGCAAGAATACTGTGGGAGACAGTATCAAAAGCTTTTCTTAAGTCAAGATATATCACATTCACTGCTTTCCCCATATCCACAGAGCCAGTTATCTAATCATAGAAGGCAATCAGGTTGGTCAGGCATAACTTGCCCTTGGTGAATCCATATTGATTGTTCCTGATCACCTTCCTCTCCTCCAAGTGTTTCAAAATGGATTCCTTGAGGACCTGCTCCATGATTTTTCTAGGGACTGAGGTGAGGATGATTAATCTGTAGTTCCCCGGATTCTTCTTCTTCCCTTTTAAAAAGATGGGCACTATATTTGCCTTTTTCCAAGCATCCGGGACCTCCCCCGATCACCACGAGTTTTTAAAGATAATGGCCAATGGATCTGCAATCACATCAGCCAACTCCCTCAGATGCATTAGATCTGGCCCCATGGACTTGTGCATGCCCAGCTTTTCTAAATAGTCCTTAACCTGTTCTTTCACCATTGAGGGCTGCTCACCTCCTCCCCATAGTGTGCTGCCCAGTGCAGCAGTCTGGGAGCTGACCTTGTCTGTGAAGACCGAGGCAAAAACAGCATTGAGTACTTCAGCTTTTTCCACATCATCTCTCACTAGGTTGCCTCCCCCATTCAGTAAGGGTCCCACACTTTCCCTGACCTTCTTCTTGTTGCTAACATACCTGTAGAAACCCTTCTTGTTACTCTTTACAACCCTTGCTAGCTGCAACTCCAGTTGTGCTTTGGCCTTCCTGATTCCACCCCTGCATGCTCGAGCATTATTTTTATACTCCTCCCTAGTCATCTGTCCAAGTTTCCACTTCTTGTAAGCTTCTTTTTTGTGTTTAAGCTCACCAAAGATTTCTCTGTTAAGCCAAGCTGGTCACCTGCCGTATTTACTATTCTTTCTGCACATCGGGATGGTTTTTTCCTGCACCCTCAATAAGGCTTCTTTAAAATACAGCCAGCTCTCTTGGACTCCTTTCCCCCTCATATTAGCCTCCCATGGGGATCCTGCCCATCAGTTCCCTTAGGGAGTCAAATTTTGCTTTTCTGAAGTCCAGGGTCCGTATTCTGCTGCTCTCCTTTCTTCTTTTAGTCAAGATCCTGAACTCGACCATGTGTTTCTGGCTCAGTGACTCTAAAACAATGGATATGAGGCACACATGTCTGTTTAAAAGGCACACTGTCTGCAGCCTGTTCATACTGCACCAGAGGTGAACTGGTGCTGATGGAATGATTAGTTAAATTGGAGAAGATGGGGATTAATGTGAGAATTAAAAGGTGGATAAGGAATTGGTTAAAGGGGTGACTACAATGGGTCGCACTGAAATGTGAACTATCAGGCTGGAGGGAAGGTTACTGCTGGAGTTCCTCAGGGATTGGTCTTGGGGACAAACTTATTTAGCATTTTTATTACTGACCTTGGCACAAAAAGTGAGGTGTAAGCTAATAAAATTTGCAGATGACACAAAGTTGGGAGGTATTGCCAATACAGAGGAGGACTGGAATATCATACCAGAAGTTCTGGATGACCTTGTAAACTGGAGTAATAGAAATGGGATGAAACTTAATAGTGCAAAGTCCTAGGTCATGCACTTAGGAACAAATAACAAGAATTTTTGCCATAAGCTGGGGACTTATCAGTTGGAAGTGACAGAGGAGGAGAAAGACCTGAATGTATTGGTTGATCACAGGATGACTATGAGCCATCAATGCGATGCAGCTGTGAAAAAGGCTAATGCAGTCCTAGGATACATCAGGTGAGGTATTTCCAGTAGAGACAGAGAAGTGTTAGTACCATTATGCAGGGCACTGCTGAGATGTCATCTGGAATACTGTGTGCAGTTCTGGTCTCCCATGTTTAAGAAAGGTGAATTCAAACTGGAACAGGTGCAGAAAAGGGCTACTAAGACGATCCAAGCAATGGAAAACCTGTCTTATGAGAGGAGACTCAAGGAACTTGGCTTTTTTAGCCTAACCAAACACAGGCCAAGGGGAGATATGATTGCTCTCTATAAATACATCAGAGGGAAAAATACCAGGGAGGGAGAGGAGTTATTTAAGTGCCAGTGTGGATACAAGAACACCTGGCTATAAACTGGCCATCAACAAGTTTAGGCTCGAAATTAGGTGAAGGTTTCTAACAATCACAGGAACAGGGTGGCCAGACAGCAAGTGTGAAAAATTGGGACAGCGGTTGGGGGGTAATAGGCACCTATATAAGACAAAGCCCCAAATATCAGGACTGTCCCTATAAAATCGGGACATCTGGTCATCCTACACAGGAGTGAAGTTTTGGAACAGCCTTCCAAGGGGAGCAATGGGGGCAAAAAACCCTAACTGGCTACAAAACTGAGCTTGATAAGTTTATGGAGGGGATGCTATGATGAGGCAGCCTACAATGGCATGTGGCCCATTGGTCACTGTCAGTAGCAAAAATCCCCAGCTGCTGGAGACAGGGCACTGGATGAGGAGGGCTCTGAGTTACTACAGAGAATTCTTTCCCAGGTGTCTGGCTGGCAGGTCTGGCCCACATGCTCAGGGTCTAACTGATCACCATATTTGGGATCGGGAAGGAATTTTCCCACAGGTCAGATTGCCAGAGACCCTGGGGGGTTTTCGCCTTCCTCTGCAGCATGGGGTAGGGTCACTTGCAGGTTTGAACTAGTGTAATGGTGAGTTCTCTGTAACTTGAAGTCTTTAAACCATGATTTGAGGCCTTCAGTAACTCAGCCAGAGGTTAGGGGTCTATTACAGGAGTGAGTGGGTGAGGTTCTGCGGCCTGCAAAGTGCAGGAGGTCAGACTAGATGATCATGATGCTTCACTCTGACCTTAAAGTCTGTAAGTCTATGAGAGAAGCTCTCCCCGGTGCTATTCATTTTAGGAACAGTCCATGGAGTAAACCACATGCAGCATCTGCTCAAATATCTTATGAATGAGCTCTCGACAATGTGGGTCCAGAGTGCCAATCTCTCATTCCTATGGTGTGCAGTCATTTCTAGGAGTGGTCCCATAGAAGTCATTGTTCACCAGTGTGAGGGAGGGGTGCAAATCCTAGCACAACGGGGCCCAGACCTGCTTGACTGCGCAGCACTACTGTAGTACAAATAATAAATAAGAACAGTCAACAACCTGGTCCATAGCATTTTTCCAAAAAACGCAGTGCAAGTCATTTGTGATTTAGCCATTAGGAATAACAATTAGCTCTTATAAAACACTTTTCATTCACAGACTTCAAAACACTTTACCAAAGAGGTAAATATGACTGCCTTCATTTTACGAGTGGGGAAACCGAGGCACACAAAGGTAAAGGCTTGCCCAAGGTCATCCCACAGGCCATTGGCTGAGCCAAGCACAAAACCTGGATTGATTGAGTCTGATTTGCTATCCACTGTCATAGATGAGATCTATTGATCTTTCTAACCATGCCAAGTATAATTAGACTTACAAATGGATTTCTTTCTAACCTCAGAATGGAGCCTACAGTGCTAGAGCATCTACTGTGGGCTGCACAGTATAGCACTACAGAACGTAGTCTTCCCTGCACAGACATGAGTATTAAAAGACTTAGTTGCACCTACTTGCGTCACATTTTCCTTAAGGAATTATAAAGCTGATCCTTGCAGGGGAAAATGAAGTGACCAGCCAATCATAATACAGAATGTTGAAAAGATTACAGAAGTGCAGTTTATGCTGAATAACGAACAGGCAATTGTGAATTATGGGGCCATAATTCCACAGAGACGTTCTCGTGACAACATAAACCCTGAGCAAAGTTGAAGTCACCAGAACCTCCAGATACAATTATTGCCCCATAATTCACTGTTGAGTTTCAGTTTTATAAATGGATTATGTTCTGATTTCTGTCTCCATTCCTCCCACTCTCCAAGCTGCAGCCAGAGCAGCTGGCTCCGAAACAGAGCTGCTTTGAGTCCCTCCTCGAGACACCTCAGGGGGTTGATGGGCCTGAAGCATCATTGAAGCAGCTGTTGTTTGAGTGGGAGCGACGCTATAATCAGGAGAGACTCCAGTTCTCATTGACTGTATTTTGCAGTTCATGGGTGTGACGACTTATTTTTTTTGCGCAGATTTCACTGTGTTTCTCAGTTCAGTTCCCACATTTTATTAAATTAATCGATTTTTAAAGGCCAGAAAGATGATTATAGAGTCTGACCTCCTACATAACACACACCACAGAATTTCACCCACTTATTCCTGCACCCTGCCCACATCTTGAAGCTGAGCTAGAGTTTATTTTTTAGAAAGAGATATCCTATCTTGATGTAAAGACTCCAAGTGACGGGAATTCACCACCTCCCTAGGTTAATTGCTATATTTCAAACTGATAATTCAGTTGTACCTTACATGCAAGTATAATGGCATCGCTGGAGTGATCATCTGTGATAACTGAACCTGTAGTAGATGTAAAAGCCTGGCTCTCTCCTGCCTGAGTTCAAGGACTAACCCCTTCAGCTCAGGGGCAGTAGCAGACTCAGAAGCACATGCTCTAGTGAGTCTAGCCACTAGAGGGGGACAAAGAGCCACTTGGGTTATACAGAGAACTTTACAGCCTGAAGCATCTTCACATGCAAAGGAGAATCTCTGCATTCAGCTTTTAAAACAGCCTTCACCTCCTGGTCCTGGTGTGGTAGCACTGGTAGTGCAAATGAATCAATGAGCTTGAAAGCAGGTCACAGATTTCCCCTGAAGATCACAGGCTATTCAGCTGAGCTTTGGGGCCAGGGAAACCATGACCAGTTATGAGGAGGGCCCCAGAAGAGTTTGTGGCTATATAGAGGAGTCCCATCCAGGATGGCACTGAAGGTACATGTGTTGCTGCAAGCTTCCTCCTGTTTTCTGCAACCGAACCAGCTGCTGTGCCATATGGACACTGAAACCTCTGGTAGGCAGGGAGAGGTTACCACCCTGCTCTGAACTGAATCTCCAATAGCAGCTATTACCTCATCCACCTTGTCTCTCATCACACCTGTTATTCAGGTGCCTAAATGTGACATTTGGGAGCCTAACTTTATGCATCCAGGTCTGAACATTTTGGTCACTGTATCTGGTCCAAATTCACCCCCTTCCTGGGGTTTGCCTTTATCAGTAACTCAGATAGCAACAACAGATACATACTCTTCAGCCTTAGCTTGGCTGTGCCAGAGGTTCCCTGCAAAGACCTCTGTCCCAGCCAGTAATTCCCTCTGACCAAAGAGTCACTCCCACCTCCCTCACATCCAGGCAATGCTCAGAGCCACTACAATGCACACAACACCCTCCAGTTACTGGTGACTCACTGACTCCCAGGCCCCCTGTGATGGGGTGTCCCCACATAAGGCCTGAAAGTGTAAATTGGGCCAGTTAACCTATAGGCTACATCTGGAGGAAAGCCAGGGAGTGCTAAGGCCTAATTGGCTGATGAAGTCCAGTTGTGGGAGGAGCTGGGTTAGATTTAGAAAACCAGGAAGCTGGCAGCAGAAAAGGGCCACAGGGGAGTAGGCTGCAATCACTCTCTGGGAGTAGGGGGATGAGTCTGGGGCTGTGTGGTTCAGTAGTCTGTAGTTACTCCCTGGGAGGAGGGAGTTTGAGCTGGCACACCCAGAGAAGAGTGGGGGAACCAGAAATTATAGGAAGAAGTCCAGAGAAGGAGCAACAAGGTCAGAGGAAAAGGAGACCACAGTTACCAGGAAGCAGGAGTAGCGGATGGGCCCAGGTTCCCCTATTGGCCATGGGGGAAGTGGCATCATCAGGGCAGTGCTGGAGAAGACTGCTTGAGACTGTTCGTGCAGAACGACTTGGGGATCCCTGGAAGGGAACCACGCAGTGACCTGGCCAGAGGGCTGAGCATGATGTGGAGGCTGCAGCTTCTGGAATGAGAGAGGAGCCGCAGAGGCTGAGTGTGACTATTGGAAGGGACATTGGCCTAGAAGAGCTAATCCCCAGAATTGCCAGGAGGCGACACCATCCAGCGGTGAGTAGAGCGCCCTGTCACCAACCCCCAGTAGATTAGAACAATTGCCCCTTGCAAAACCTTTGCATATTGGCATCTGCCTTGTGCACAGATCCAAACACAAGTATCTGTGCTCCCTTTTCACAGAAGTAAGCTGAGCGAAATTGGGGAGGTACACACCCACATACATACACACACACAAACAAACACACACTGACTTTTAATGTAGGATAATGACTCAGTTAAGTCTGGAAGCATATCCCAGAAATCTTCTTGCTAATCCACCTCAAAATGTTGAGGACAGCTCTATGTACTTTATTTATATTCCAGACAGGGCCACCCAGAGGATTCAGGGGACCTGGGGCAAAGTTGGGGAGCTGCGGCGCTTGTACTCACCCGGCGGCGGTCCGGGTCTTCGGCGGCATTTCGGCGGCGGGGGGCCCTTCAGTCGCTCCGCATCTTCGGCAGCACTGAAGGACCCGCCGCTGAAATGCCGCCAAAGACCCGGAGTGACTGAAGGGCCCCCTGCCATCAAAACGCTGCCGAAGCCCGGACCGCCGCCAGGCCAGGGCTTGCGGGGCCCCTGCGGGGCCCAGGGCAAATTGCCCCACTTGCCCCCCTCTGCCCCCCGGGTGGCCCTGATTCCAGAAGCAACATAAGGCCCCAGATGAGATCACCTGTATATGCATCTAGTAATAGACAATCTGTGGCCGATCTGGGAACAGAACTCAGGGCTTCTGTAGGCCTGGCCAGTCCTTTGCCCACAATATCAACCTTCCCATAAATACATGAGCTCAGAAGAACTATAGCAGAGTTTAAACAGGGACTTTCTCTCTAGAGAGGGGGACTTGTTCAGGACAACCAGACTGACACACAAGACATGGTTGTTGTTGTAAAATCCTTTTTCTAGAAATCCTTTGTTCCTACTGTTAAATAAACAAAGGCTGTGGTGTAAGAAGGCTGTCTGGTCACTCTGTTCACTACTGATCCCAAAGGGAAGAACAGTGATGTCCAGAACTCAGTCAGAGTTTTCAGAAGCACTGTCGATACACAAGGTGCTGTACCCCAGGGCTCGGTCTCAGAGCAGGAGAATCACGTAATTCCACCTAAGAGGGGTAACACAAGGCCTGACACCCCAAGGGGTGTGCTCAGAGAGACCAGAATGAGGACAGAAGTGCAGCTAGCCCTGGAAGTGCAACAAAGACCTATT
This sequence comes from Trachemys scripta elegans, assembly GCF_013100865.1. NCBI lineage: Eukaryota > Metazoa > Chordata > Testudines > Emydidae > Trachemys > Trachemys scripta. The sequence goes on along the minus strand of NC_048304.1, from coordinate 58,662,176 downwards.
AACATGGGGTAGCCGGGGTGGGGTTATGTACTTAAAACAGTAACCTATGGGAATGGAAGACCAACACCAACACCACTCTCATGTAAGCCACTGGCCATTGAAAAATATGGATTGGAAAATTCTCACCCAGCTCTATAGCCAGTTGGACAATGGGATGAGTTTTCATGAAAATATTTGCAAAAAGAGAGGCTCTTTTTTCACCAGATAATTTCACAGGTCTTTGAGCAGCTCTAGCGATGAGTACCAACCCAGGACACACAGGAACCGGCAATAAGATTTGTACCGCCTTTCCAGTGCACTGAGCTTTCCACGCCTCTTCAGACGCGATTGCATTTTCCCCAGGGAGAATCTCTTCCATGTCTCTGCATGCTGGAAATCTGCTAGCGAGGGTGTGTGATCTTATGATTAGAGGACTGGACCTGGGGTCAGCTGACATGGACGAAAAACTCTCCTTGGCTCATGGCAAAACTCTCATTGACTTCAGTGGGGCCAAGATTCCACCCCTGGATTCTGACACTGACTTGCTGTGTGACCCAGGACCCGTTTTTGTCTGTGTTGTCTATTTAGATCACAAGCTCTTCAGGGCAGGGGCTGTTTCTAACTATGAGTTTGTACAGCCCCTTGCGTAGTGGAGTGCTGAATTCAGCAGGACCGCCAGGTCCTATTGCAATAAACGACAGAGATAGTCAAATAGGCTGCAGGTAAGAAGTTTCTCTATGCTTTTGCAGTTCCATCAGTAACCTTTTGATCGTGGCTAACCTCCATGCCCTTCGTGCTTCCACTGCAAGCCACGCTCTTGACACATGTTTCAGCACCATGTTTGTCCTGGAAAGGTTTTTTTTCATGGCTGGCTGTTAGGGGAGTATTTACATTGGCCGCAAGAGACATCACTTCCTAAGAAGCTTTTCATTAAAGGAAAATAATTTTTCAAAAGCTGAATCCTGCCCGTGTGCTGTCAGTTTGCTGCTCCCCACCACAAACACACACACATGCGCCTGCACCCCGCTGGCACCACCGTGGCACTGAAGTGAGAGCTTCCAGGGTCAGAACAGGAGGGAGGCTTCCCGAAAGATGGCTGATTCAGTACCAAACTCTCTAACTCCCAGAAATCTGACATTTCAAACCAACTTTCAGACCTACCGCTCTCTTTATGCTCCCAGAAAACAGGTTTTTCTAATTGAAGGCTATTGTGAAATCTAACCAAGAGCAGTCTGCTTTTCATCTGAAATGCATGGGGAGAAGGGGAGACTAGGGGCTAAAGGAAAGGATAGGCGGTTAGGACTCCAAGGTTTTCTTCTCAGCTCTACCACAGACTCAGTGGGTGACCTTCGGCAAGTCACTTAACCTTTCTGGTCTCAATTCATGGCTGCCTGCAGACACTTTGTGGCAGCCATGCTAGGGTTGCCAACCTTCCAGGATTGCCCTGGAGTCTCCAGGAATTAAAGGTTCATCTTTAATTAAAGATTGACATCATGTGATGAAACCTCCAGGAATACGTCCAAACAAAACTGGCAACTCTAGGCCCTGCCCATGCGGTGACCACAAGGAAGCCATATAACCCTGCAGGGAATATCCTGGCACAAAGGGTCTTCTCTGCAGGAGCCTGGATGGATGGGGCATTCTGTGCTTTGCCAAGCCAAAAGCAAGAGGGAGTGTGGCCAGGGAGATCCTGTGCAGAAGCCTTGAGTGGCTGGGTACCAGTTAAGGCAGCTCTTAGATTGGTGGAGGGGGACACAAATCATGCTGGGCTGGACAAGATGCACCATATGTTCCTTGATTTACCCATCTGCTAAGACGTACTCTTTATAACATATCAATCCCTGTGATTTCATGGCACAGGGTAGCAGGCAGCACAAGCTTAATGTCTGTACAACGCTTTGAACTCCTCATGCAATGGGTGATACATAAATGTACAATGTTACTTAAGGAGGACACCAGAATCTGCTTTACATATAAGCAATCCAAATGTAGCCATTCAGTCTCTCTGCTGTATTTGGGAAAGCTGTCCTCTTGTCCGCATCAGATGAATGGCAGAACCTCTCGGGTAGGCACAGAACCTTAGGATACGACAAATCCATTTGTTTCTCATGTGCCTCTTTCTCAGATTCAGTCTGGTGTCCTCCCACCAAATGGTCTCGGATTGGCTGGTTTTAATTCTTGACTGACCAATCAGGGTTGGTGCCTTGACATGGCAACAGGTGACAGTCACGTGACTACAGGCATGAAGTCACATGATACAATTCTGGGGTTCCAGATCTGAGTAGCTGAAAATTGCCCAGATTGAGGCCATGTCCCTTCTCCATCAGAAACCCAGCCTAGGAGAGCATAGTGCAGATTAGAAATTTTGGAATGCCGATCTGAACTTTGGCCGTGTTGAGATTCACCCACAAATTGGTCTATAACCAAGCACAGACCCATTTACTGCACTCAGGAAAAGCCTTGCCATACATCTAGTTATTCAATCCAGTTTGGTTCCACGGTCACCTGAGTCCCTCTCCAATGACCGGACCACGCCTCCTCCTCACTGGGTTGTGAGAACACAGCTGCACAAGTAATGGATATGTGGACAGGACCGTTAGTGTATTATGTTTGATTTGGCGGTTGTATGTTGGATTAAAATCCAGACAACGACCATAGTCTTTGCAGCCTCTTGACTGCAGCCTCTAGACTGCATCTCACATTCTGAGTATTGGCATGTGACAAATACCACAGTAAAGTCAATGCTAAGTGCCACATTTTTAGGAAGGGCTGGGCCATAGGTTCCTCTGTCCTCTCTGTATCCTCTTTAAAAGGAAAGACCCAATGCAAACAAACCTCTTTTCTCCTTAGGAAGCCGCCTGCTATGGCGCCGTTGTAAAATGCTTCTGGGGCCGAGATCATTTGAGATTTCCAAGGCGAATTTGATCAGTAACTGGAACCAAAGCTACATCAGTTACATCACAGAGAGATTTTTCTTAGTTGACACAAAATATAGCCTACTGCATGGTTACCTAATATTCTTCATGCCTTCACAGTAGCCATGGGGTTTGGACAGCTGCAGAAGCTAAAAAGGCTCTTAACACTAATTGTCAAGTATTAAATAAGATTGGGATTGTAAAAGAATATCAGCGAAGAAGGGGAGAATGAAGAAGTGGGAGGCTTTTCTATTTGTTTTACACTGCCCTGGATGAGTGGGTGGTCTGGGCCAGGAAGGCCGTGATGCGAGGATCAATTCAATCATGCCCCTACAAAACTCAGATAGAGGTGGGTGGTCACTGATCATGGGTAAGCTGGGAATGAATACATGGAAGAGGCAAATCCTTGCAGAGCTAACTAGGAGAGTTCATTGCATAGTCTTTTTGGAATCCACAGGAGCTATGCAACCACACAGTCCCCTGGGCCATAGCATATGGACTATTGTAAATAACCAAATGGCATCTGAACAGCTTGGGATATACTACCATGATGCAGGGGAGGAGGCTGGGATCAGGGCCGGCTCCAGGCCAACGGAAAGGGGCAGCATGTCTGGCTCTTTGGTGGCAATTCGCCTGTGGGTCCCTCAGTCCCTCTCGGAGGGAAGGACCTGCTGCTGAATTGCCACCAAAGAATGAAGCAGCGGCGGTAAAGCTACCACCGATCGCGGCTTTTTTTTTTTTTTTTTTTCCCCACCGCTTGGGGCGGCAAAAAAGCTGGAGCTGGTCCTGGCTGGGATGGCCTGAACCAAAGCAAATGCTCTTCACTCTTCCGGCTTTGGGTGTTTTCCCATGTTCTTGTTCTCTAGCGATAGCTCCTAGAGCCCCTTCCAATGCCCTGATACAGCAAGCTACATAAGCCCACGCCTAACTTTAAACATGTGAGTAATCCCAGTGACTTCAATTAACCACCTTCCACAGCTTGCAGATGCTAGCAGAGAAGGACGAAGGGCCATGGTCAGCTTTAACGGGCACAGCGGTTAGATACCACCGTGACTGCTCGTGCCTTGTCTGCACAAGAGAGAACCAATCGGGGAGGGAAACAAACTGAACTTTTTTGTACGTGAAACCTGCTGACGTTGGGATTCGGTTCAGAGTGTGGGGGAAGGATTCCTTATTTCACCCCTCCTGGTTACCCCACCAGGCACAGCGTGGGTGTGTGGGAGCTGAACAGGCGGCGCTCATCTCCCAGTAGGTCCACAGGGGAAGCACAATCATTCTCGCAAATCTTCTCTTTCCATGGCTGATTCCTTTCCAAACCTCCCTAGCATTCCTCACGGCTGCTAGTTCCCATGGCGAACCTAGTGCCTCTCACATACATCCCCGCAGATGGTGCAATGGCCAAGAGGCAGAGCTTGGCAGTGGGAGAGCCCAGAGCTGGAACTGGTGTACTGTTAAGAGGGGAAAGCTGGTGGGGCTAGGTCCTGTCTTAAGCAGCATGGGGCACTTTGGAGCAGGTGTAGAGGGCTGCACCGAAGCTGGAGTCCCCAGCCGGGATTCTGGATGACTCAGACAGAATTCCACTGGGGGTCATGCCCAGGGACCCAGTGCACCACTATTCTCAATTCTTTCTATTGTGGTAGAGCCAAGGAGCCCCGATCAGGGACCAGGATCATGTTCTGCTACATGCTGTACAATTATGCTTCCCTCTTCAATCCCACCACCTCATCCACTCCTTCATGCCCACCCCTGACACTTAGTGCCAGCAGGGCTCTGCTCTGGAAGAAAGCAAGGACACTAGACCCAACTGGCATTCTGCACAAGCCCTGCACCTTCTTCCCACTTGCAGGGTGGGAGCCAGAATCAGGCCCTTGGGAGGGAAAGGGGCACTGAGCTTATGCCTGTAAAATGTCCTCTAATAAACAAGCATTGAATTGATGGCCAGGAGAGTATCCAGTTGGGAAATGACCATGACTGAAAGTCAGGAGAAGCAGGACTGTGTTCACACTCAAAATGAAACTGGCAAATCCTTTGCTGCTCACCAGTTCCACTCAGATGCAACTATGTCTGGCGTTCTAAGCAGAAAGCAGCTTTGTGGCCAAGGGGGAACTAAAAGCAGCTTTGATTGGAAACTGCCTTTACCACGTGTCAGAGCAGCCCCCGTAGCCCTTGGGAAAGCATCATTCTCTAAGGGGAGAGTCTTCAGCTCCCATCAGCTGGGCTGTGTAGATCTCCAGCACCTTGGTGGCCTGGATGGTGCCCCCCATAGGCAGGGTAGAGCTATGCAGGGCAATGCACTGCAGCTTCCATCAGCCTGGGGTGACACAGCCTCATTAAGGCTGGCTCTTTCCAGTACTATTTGTCCTTCAATTTCACACACATCACATTCTCAGATTTTAAACTAAGCGGCTAGGTTCAGAGGGCGTCTAAGACCCTGAGCCTGCAATGAGCTCTCCATGGGCACTGACTTCATGGGGTCACACACAAGTCAATACATGGGCTCAATACAGGGGTAACTGGGTGAGATTCCATGGCCCATGTTACACAGGAGGTCAGACTACATGGTCCCTACTGGCCTAAAACTCTGTGAATCGGCTTCCACACAGGGGCAGGTGCCAAACTATGCAAAGATCATTGCAAGATTGGTGCTTAGTAGAACTTATACCTTCCTACAGCTCCTGTGACACGTATATTACAACAGCTTAGACTCCTTTACTCACTTAGAATTCCTTGGATTTTCTTTCTTACTCACAGCTACTTACCAACATGTAACTAGATCCTTGTTACACAGCACCCCTGAATTTGGCAAGGACTGTAAATGGACCAAGAGTCTAAAACTGATCAGCTCACTACAGTTTGTCATTTCTCCAAGATTTTCATAGGTGGGTGTTTGGGTACCTGAAATAATATTATTTATTAGAGATGGTCAAAAATGCTGATTACTTTTGTGGGAGTTTTTTAAAAAATTCTTTTTATTTTAAATTCCATAATTTTTCGTTTTGTTATTTGGTGAAAAGCCAAACCCCAAAACTGAAATGTACAGATTTCAAAACCCATTTTTCATTTTAAAAAAATTCAGTCTCAAAAATCAAAAATTTTTACCAAAAACTTTTACCAAAAAACAAAAATATTACTATAAAAATCTTGGGTTTGATTTCTGGTTTTTCACTGAAAAACTAAAAAATTTCAGCTGAAATGAATTATTTCTATTAAATTTTTCAGTTTGGTAGAAAAGACATTTTTTGTTTTAAAAAAATCAATAAAAATAAAAATAAAATCAACAAATCACTAATTCTAGTGTTTGTATTTATTTGCAAAGAGCCACCAGTAATTTAGATACTTTACTGACAGATTTGTGTTTACCATCTTTGTTAGTGTAGACAGGCCCTGTTAGTTTGTGGCAAGCTGGGGTGTGAATCTACTCTGCCGTGGACTAACTGTCCATGTGGACCTTGCTAACACACATTAACAGTTGTGAAGGAACTCAGATATGAAATTGCAGAATTACTAACTGTGGTATATAACCTATTGCTTAAATCAGTCTCCAGATGACTGGAGGATAGCTAGTGTAACGTTTATTTGTTAAAAAGGTTCCAGAGGCGATCCGGGCATTTACAGACCAGTAAGCCTAACTTCTTTACTATCATTTCAATCAATTTGCCTGGTACTGAACAGAATTATCAGACACATAGATGAGCACAATATGTTGGGGAAGAGTCAACACGGCTTTTGTAAAGGGAAAGCATGCTTCACCAATCTATTAGAATTCTTTGAGGGGGTCAACAAACATGTGATCAAGGGTGATCCAGTGGATATAGGATACTTGGACTTTCAGAAAGCCTTTGATGAGGTCCCTCACCAAGGGCTCTTAAGCTAAGTAAGCAGTCCTAGGATAAGAGTGAAGGCCCTCTCAGTAACCGGTTAAAAAAAGATAGGAACCAAAGAGTAGGAATAAATGGTCAGTTTTCACAGTGGAGAGAAGTGAATAGAGGGGTCAAGATAGTCAAGATAGTAAAGTACAAAACAGACTATGAAGACTTACAAAGGCATCTCACAAAACTGGGTGACTGGGCAACAAAATGGCAGATGAAATTCAATGTTGATAAATGCGAAGTAATGCACATTGGAAAACATAATCCCAATTATACATATAAAATGATGGGGTTTAAATTAGCTGTTACCACTCAAGAAAGAGATAGTGGATAGTTCTCCAAAAACATCGGCAGTCAAAAAAGTCTAACACAAAATGTTAGAAACCATTAGGATGGAGATAGATGATAAAACAGAAAATATTATAGTCCCACTATACAAAATCCATGGTACACCCACACCTTGAATACTGCATGCAGTTCTGGTCACCTCATCACAAAAAAGATATATTAGAATTGGAAAAAGTACAGAGAAGAGCAACAAAAATGAATAGGAGTATGGAACAGCTTCCATATGAGGAGAGATTAAAAACACTGGGACTGTTCAGTTTAGAAAAGAGACAGATAAGGGGGGATATTCTAGAGGTTTATCAAATCATGAACAGTGCGGAGAAAGTGAATAAGAAAGTGTTATTTATTCCTTCATATAACATAAGAACGAGGGGTCACCCAATAAAATTAATAGGTGGCAGGTTTAACACAAACATAAGGAAGCACTTCTGCATACAAAGCACAGTCAGCCTGTTGAACTTGTCGCCAGGGGACATTGTGAAGGTCAAAAGTATAACTGGATTCAAAAAAGAATTGGATAAATTCATGGAGGATACATCCATCAATGGCTATTAGCCAAGACGGTCAGGGATGCCACCCCATGCTCTGATTGTCCCAAAGCTCTGATTGTCAGAAACTGGGAGTGGATGACAGGAATGGATCACATGATAATTGCCCTGGTCTGTTCATTCCCTCTGAAGCACCTGGCACTGGCCACTGCTGGAAGACAGGATGCTGATCTAGATGGACCCAATATGGACATTCTTATGATCTCAGGTATGGAGAGAAGGTTATATCTGCAAAGAGCTTCCTGTGTAGACAGAAAGTGTAAACAGGCAATATACATAGGTAGGAGGAGGGATGGAAAGTGACAAAGCAATTTGACTGAGCAGAGAATTTAGAACTTCTCTCCCCAGTTGGACTCTGTTTCCCATGATGCACCATGGCCATGATGTAAGGCCTCCCCTGACCAAGAGGAGAGACCATGGTACATCATGGGAGATGTGATATGACCAGGGAGCCCAACCTGGGAATTCTTTCCCAGGTGGCTGGCTGGTGGGTCTTGCCCACATGCTCAGGGTCTAACTGATCACCATATTTGGGGTCAGGAAGGAATTTTCCCCCGGGTCAGATTGTCAGAGACCCCAGGAGGGGTTTTGCCTTGGAGCAAAACCCCTGCCATGGAGCACGGTTTGCTTTGCTTGCAGGGTTAAACTAGATGGTGGATTCTCTGTACCTTGAAGTCTTTAAACCATGATTTGAAGACATCAGTAACTCAGCCAGAGATTAGGGATCTATTACAGCAGTGGGTGCGTGAAGTTCTGTGGCCTGCGATGTGCAGGAGTTCAGTTTAGATTATCACAATGGTTCCTCCTGGCCTTAAAGTCTATGAGTCTGAAGAGGAGAACAGGAGCATGAGACCCCTGAACTACAACTCCCATGATGCACCGCAATGGCATGTCAAATTAAAAATATTTCAGGTTTCGATTTCGCATTGAAAAACTTGCATTTTCCATGATGGTGGGGCCACCTTTTCTGACCAGTTGTAGTCTGAATCCTTTAAAAATCTCAACCCACAATTGTAATAGTGTCTACCGGATCCATCTGTACAATGGCTGATAGAGAAACACTGGAATTTTCCTTTGAAAAGAATGCAGCCAGTGACATTCTTACTATGCCTGTTATTTCTCTCATCAGCAGCAAGCACATTTTCCTAATCCGTCTGCCCAACTCTGGGGCAATAGCTCAGACTCCTGAGAGCTGCAACACTTCAGTCTAATCCAGGTTATTGGGCTCAATTCAAAAGTAACAAGGTGGGATTTAGTGGCCTACGCTATACAGGTCGGGCCAGATGATCCGGTGGATCCTTCTGGCCTTGAACTCTATGGCTGTTTGGTGCAGTCAGATTTCCAGCCACTGCCACCATCTGAGAAGCCAGAAGTGTTGTAATGGAGGGTCCATTCGTCTTGGGGGGTTATTACCATCTATGCCAGGCTGTGTTACAGCGGGAGAAAGTGAGATCTGTTCTCTATCTCTAAGTCAGCGGCTTTCAGCTGTTGGCACACACTGAGTACAGTGGCAAGGAAAGCCAACGGTGGTTTCAGTGTACGGGAGTTCAGGCTGCAGATGTCCCTGGAATACACTTAGTATAATAGTGAATAGAGCTAGTACAGTCATCTGAAAAGCAAGGGTTGGGATTTGCAAAGTAATCTAAGGAATTGGGCTCCCAACTCACATTTAAATTCAATGGGATTTGAGTGCCTAAACCCCAGAAGCCCCTTAGAAAGCACCAGCCTCAATAAATACACCCCCAGTGAGGGGGAGATCTGACTGTCAGAGCCTGTCTCCAGTTCTGAGAAGTCTGTGTCCATCCAAGTCGTTGGTGCACAGAGACATGCTGCAGCCCGTTTGCATGTGTTTGCTTACCGGAGTGGGCTACCAGCATAAATACAGCTTGATCCCATATGCTGGCATTTGTGTGAGTGTCTGTGTGTGGGAACGTGTGTGTCCTTTTCTGTGTGTGTGGGTAAGTGTCCACCTGGCTGGCTGGTTTTTGGAAAACAAAGAAAGAGGAGCTGGAAAAGGGAGGTTGGGCTCGCTCCTTGCAGAGTTTAACTCTTTGGCACTGGGTGTGATTTCTCTGGCATGCGGCCACTGCCGCCAGCAGCGGAGGACCCAGCCAGTTGTAGGGGAGAACGGCAGAAATGCCCATGGCTATCTGCACCTCCACAGAGGGATCAAGCAAATGGAACAGGGAGGTCCCGGTGGTCACCCTGCTGCCAACCACATCCCACATTCCCCCAACCCCCTTTGCAGCAGACATATCTCTCATTGAACCAGAAGGTGTTTGCTTGGTTTATTTGAAGCACAAAGAGAAAGAGAAGAAGAAATGCCTCAACTCATAATTCCCTTCCCTTTGGCCTGCTGAGCCTCTGCTCTCCAGGCTCCAGCAGGAATCTGGAGAGCAGGTTCCTGCTGGAGCCAGGTCACCCCCCATCCTCAGACACCTCCACTTGCTCCTTGTTCATTCCTGCAGCCAGGTCAAAATCCCCCTCCGTGTACTTAAAACCTTTCACAGTATGGCTGCATTAGCCCTCTCCAACTCTGCTGCCCTCTCTGCTTCTCCAGCCTCGGCTCTCCCTCATCGCACAGCCTCACCACAGATGGGTCAAGAACATGCTCCTCTGCAGCACCTGCCATCAGGAATAAACTCCCTGTGTCCCCTGCCTCGTCAACTGCCCCTCTCACTTCACACCTGAAAGCCTCTTTTTCATATCCCTTTGCTGTCATTTAAAACCCCAAACTGGGGGGTGACTCCTGTGAGATACTGAGGCAACTCAACTCTATCAACCAAGAAACACATATTGGAGAACAGCAGACATTAGGGATGGGTGAAATCAGTGGACACAGCTGGTTGAAACATGTATTTTATATATTTTATTGTCCATGAAAATTTTCAAAAGGTTTTCCATTTCCAAAACCAATCAAATCAAATTTTAAAAACTGTGGAATTTTGTTAAAAAACCAGTAACCCAGACAACAAAAAATGATTGTTTTCAGTAACCCCAAACCAACATTTTTTTTGATGGTCTGTGACACGGCAGCTCTGCCCCGCACTAGCCCCAGAAGTGACAGATAGATAGCTCTGTCAGCGGAAGTCCTGCCCCGCCCATACTGGAACCAGAGGAGGTGACGGCCCCAGAGACCCGCGTAGGACCCTGGGATTCGTGGGCGACCCCAACTCCCAAACCGGTAGGAACCGACCCGGGGGGGTGACAGATTGGTACCTTGCCCCTGGTAAGCCTCAGCATGTTTCGGTAGGACCACCCCTGCCAAGCCAGCAGTAAGGTCCTGCTGCCCTGTAACCAAGGGCTTGTTCTATGGACTTTGGCCACTAGGCCGTGTTGCCCTGTAGCCAAGGGCTAATTCCCTGGACTCTGGCCATTAGGCTGTGCTGCCCTGTGATGATGGGCGTATACCGTCACAGGCTCATTCTATGGACTCTGGCCACTAGGCCATGTTGCCCTATAGCCAAGGACTAATTCCCTGGACTCTGGCCATTAGGCCGCACTGCCCTGCAACCAGGGGTGGTTATATGGATTTTGGCCACTAGGCCGTGCTGCCCTGCGACCAGGGGCGGTTATATGGACTCTGGCCACTAGGCCGTGCTGCCCTGTAAAGAGGGGCGTAAACCCTCACATGTGGTGGAGAATGCGGGCAGCGATCCGGACCTGTTAAAGGGTCCAGAGTGTGGGGGTTAAACCGGGAGTGCCCCGCTAACCCCCAAGATGGAGGCGGAGAAGCTCCTGAAGTGGATGCTGGAAAAGCAACAGGAGCAGTCAGCCCAACAGCAACAGCAGCAGGTGCAGATGCTGCAACAGATGACTAGCCAACAACAGCTGCTGATGACTCAGCACCAAGAGCACCAGCAGTAGCTCCTCCGGGAGTTGGCTGTCCAGCAGCAGGCGCAGCAGGAACGCCTGGTGCAACAGATGGCCGCGCTACTACGCCTGGCGGGAGCCACACCTGCCACACCCATGGGGACCGAACTTAGGGATATGTTGGGGGAACTGCCAATATGCCTCACTAAGATGGGGTCCGAAGACGACCCAGAAGCATTCTTGGTGACATTTGAATGGGTAGCCACCGCTGCCAGGTGGCCTCCAGACCATTGGGCCACCTTGCTAGCCCCCTATTTGACGGGACAGGCCCAGGCCGCCTACTGCAGCCATTTTGGATCACACTGGCATCAGCCCGGAAACCTACCCGCCAGCGCCTCCACAAGGAACAGTACCCCCCGGGGGCCCGACCACACGCAGTGGCCCAACGTATACAAGACCAGTGTTGGAAGTGGTTGAACCCGGAGGATTTGACGGGACCCCAGGTGGCAGAGATGGTGGCCCTGGAACAGTTCACCCAGATACTGCTCCCGGGAAGAAGGGCCTGGGTACGACGACAGCGATCGGTGACCTTGTCAGCGGCGGTGGCCTTGATGGAAGACTACTTATCCGCCGAAGGGGCCGAGGTGCCAACCCGAGTGGCAGGGAACCTGGGTCGCAAGGGCGGGACAGAAAAGGGGACACCCGGAATCGTCGACAGGCACCCGGTCCACTCTTCCGAGGCTTCCTATCCCCGAGTCCAGACACAAGACACCCCAGACGACGACACGGAGGGAGCAACGGCCCCGAGACCGAGCGGGCCCCCTTGGGGAAGGCCCAGGGCCTACCGAGACCCGAGAGAGGTGTTGGGGGAGTGGACAAGAAGGGCATTTTCGATGGGATTGCCCTTTCATGGATCGCAGCTACGGGCAAGCCTGGGTGGCCGGATGAAGGGCACGGAGGAGAGGGATAGGCAAGCTAGTGGTCCCCGTCTGGGTCGAGGGGATCCCCACAAACGCCCTCGTGGACTCGGGGTGCAGTCAAACCCTCATACAGGAGGGGCTGGTCCCAGACCTTAATCTCTTGGGCCCCCCGATCCGCCTACAGTGTGTACATGGGGACATCCGCCCGTACCCCACAGCGTGGGTGAAAATAGAAGTAGACGGATGAGAGGAAGGCCTCCGGGTAGGGGTGGCCCCCAGGCTGGCCTACCCGGTGGTGCTGGGACGGGATTGGCCGAGCTTCGGGGAGGTCCTCCTGAAGTACCAGCCACCCGAACCCCAACCAGACAGGACTAAGGCGTCTAGAACGGGACTGCTCGGATGCAGACCAAGGAGTGACCCCGGCGAGGGGATCTCCACATCAGAGAAGACCCCCACGAATCACCCCAGTGACGGGCCCTGTTCAGTGGAGGATGCCCAAGCAGAACTAGGCTGTGCTGCCCTGCAACCAGGGGCGGTTATATGGACTCTGGCCACTAGGCTGTGCTGCCCTGCAACCAGGGGCGGTTATATGGACTCTGGCCACTAGGCCGTGCTGCCCTGCAACCAGGGGCGGTTATATGGACTCTGGCCACTAGGCTGTGCTGCCCTGCAACCAGGGACGGTTATATGGATTCTGGCCATTAGGCCGTGCTGCCCTGTAAAGAGGGGTGTAAACCCTCACATGGTCAAACATTGAAAATTTTCAAACGTTCAACGAAAACCCCAAAAGTTTAGCCAAAAACAGATATTTTCCTCACAAAAATTTCTATTTTGCCAAAAAGCCAATTTTAAACACACACACACACACATACACACACAGAGAGAGAAATGGCTGATACTCCAGGCAAGTCTGAAACCATTTGATGCAGTAAAATTGAAAGGCCAGATTTGCTACTTTTAAAATTAAGAATTTTGTGTGGCAGCGTCATGTCAACACCAAACACAGCAAGCAGGGCCGGCTTTAGGCCAATTCCACCAATTCCCCCAAATCGGGCCCCGCACCTAAGAGGGCCCCGCGCCCAGTGGCAGGGCTGCCCAGAGTGGGGGGCAAGTGGCAGAGAATCCCTTCCCTGGCTAGAGGCACCTTTTTAATTTTTACTCACCTGGAGGCACTCCGGGTCTTTGGCGGCACTTTGGCGGCGGGTCCTTCACTGCCGCCGAAGACCCGGAGTGAGTGAAGGACCCACCGCCAAAGACTAGGAGCGCGGCCGGGTTAGTACAAGCCCCGTGTGTTTTTTTTATGTGGTTTTTTTTTTAGTCATCCCTGTCGGGGCCCCGTCGAAACTGTTCGAATTGGGCCCCGCACTTCCTAAAGCCGGCCCTGACAGCAAGGCGCTGATGCTGAAAGTCATTTGTCACATCACTTCCTCTACTCATCATAATCAAACCGAATAATGAGTCTGAATCAAACCTAAACACGGAATCTGAATTCTTCTAAACTCTGTGGCTACAATGGGCCAGACCAAAAGCCTGAATCTAAACCTAGACTTTGGAGAAGTTTAGGTTTGAATGTAGCTGCTCAGCCCTGTCTGTACTTGGCACTTTTCATGCAAGGATCTCAAAGCACTTTCAATCCATTCATTCAGGCTCCCTGCCCCCCGACCCCGAAGCAGGGTAGCATTATTATTCCCATTTTACACATGGGCAGACTTAGACACAGAAAGACTGAGTCACCCAAGATCTCACAGCAAGTCAGCGGCAATGCCTCACATCCATGCCTCCGCTCGACCCACTAGACCAAACTCCTCTTGTCAGGATTGAAAGGACAGAAGCCAATTAGCCACCTGTTTCATTGTCTAATGTTTTCAAGGCATTCGATGCGTGCTAAGTGGAGCAGTGAGGTACACATGTAATCCCACCTCCTGCTACTGGGGAATGGCTGCAGCGTCACACATGACCGGGACCTTTCACTGTGTAACACTTCTGGTTGCATTAACCATTCCAGACTTCAGTTTGCATTCTATTGCACTGGGAGCACGGATTCCATTTCACCTCCGTTGTTTCTGATTTCCTCTTGCTGTTCTCTTGCTTTCCAGTCCTCTCCGAATGCTGGTGCCAACACACTGACCACCCCCCACCCCTCCCACACACACAGGTCATGGTTTCTAGTAGCCAGTTGGCAGGTGGTGGATATTTTTCTTGCAGTGTATGGATGTGTGGATGACTGCTCTTGCTGTGTGACCGACTCGGCTGCTGGGAACGCTTCTGGCTGGGGTGAACAGTCTCTGGCATTATTTTTAGTTCCAGCTGCTTGATGGATTGACTTCACTGTTTTGTCCTCCTGGACATGCTTTTCCTCCAAGTGCTTTTTCAGGAGGAGCGAGTGACATGCTCAATCACTGATGTCTGTCTCTGTGTGTCCAGCTCTGGATGTGGGTGTGTAGGTGAGTACGTGTGCATGGTTGTGTGGCTTTTTGCCTCAGTCTGTGTGCTGGTGGATGTGTATTATATGCATAAGAGTATGTACGGCTGTGTACTTTCTGCCTGTGTGTGCGCGTTGGGGCCTGCGTGTGGAGGTTTGTCGATGTGTCTCTCTGCATGGGTGCATCAATGTCTCTGCATGAGCCTTTGAATATGTGTCCACACTTCTGAGTGTGTGGCTGTGGCTGATACTTATTGCACGGTATGTATATAATACTTTACTATAGGTTTCTGTGAGTGTAACATTGTTGCAAAGTCAAGCACTCAAAGATTAGGAAATACCAGTATTAAGGATGTCTGTGCAACCTTAATTCAGCCCTCTTGTGCCTATGCATTATGAGACAATCTTTAATTACATCATCACATTCTATTTTTTCCACAGAGCCCCTGCCTCATTCAGTGCACAGACTGGACAGTACTCAGTGAATGAATCTGGGCGGTGTAGTGAAAAAGACTCATGTCTGTAGGATCCCTTCTAACAATAGAGCGACCTGCTTTCGATCCTTACCTGCTCATGACTGAGGGAGCAGGCCCAAAATTCATATAATGCCTGGAGGGATTTTCAGATGATGCCTAGCAGGGCTAACAGAGCTCCTCTACTTTTGGAGTGAATCAGTAAAAGATCCAGTACAAGCTCAGAAGAAGAATGACTCAGTGGAGAGGGTGACAAGCAATGTCCCAGCCCAGAGATGGCATAATCAACCTGCAGAAAATGCTTATGAACTAGTGCTGGGCAGAGAATAGTAAGGAATTATTTGTGACTTGTTTTATTAGACAATCAAGTATTATGCTACTGGCCCAGCAAGAGGGTAGGTTTGCTGCGGCTAATGTCAGCGTGATTCTGGCTGGCTCCTACGGAAATGATGCCATGTGGTGCTGGATGCTCACAGAGCTGTAGGGGAAAGGAGTGCAAGCAATACTGAGTCTGTTTAGATGCATGCCCTGTGATGTTCGATGGGAATATGAGGTCTCAGGGCATTAGAGAAAGCAAAACCCCCATGCTGGATCTCTGGGGACACAACGGTCAGGGTCACTATGCACCAGCAAAACACCTGGAGCAGTAAAGAGAAAAGACCTACCTCATCGAGTGTAAAAGTCCGGGACTCACCACTTGATCAGGAGTGTAACTCCCTGGGGGTAAGAGATGATGCTGAAGGATGTGCAGGTGTCATTACCTGACAATGGACACACACAAGGGGCCAACCTTCCCAATGGCCATTCCTGACTTTGGAGTGCTGAGCCATGCAATCAAAGAGCTTTTAATATCCAACACTCACTGAAATAAAAGCAAAAGCTCCCAATGTTGGCTCAGGCCCACAATTTTTGTACAGAATACACACACACACCACAGTTCAGTCCTACGTGCCTTGAACACCCAAAACTTGCACTCAAATCAAGTGGTGTTTTGAGTGTGCAAGACAAGGAGTGTCAGGCTAGGCCTGGATGCCCACTTGCACTCACCATCCCAGGGGATGGGAGTATGCCTCTTTCAGGGAATGGCTCTGCTCACCCATCCGGCCCAGGGCAGGGCAGTGACTCATGCACGCTGACCAATACATTATAACTGGCAGCACAGCGTCAATGCTCAGTAAGTATGGGGTTCAGTTGGGAGAGGGTTCCTGGCTGGGCCATGCCAGTGCCATCTAAAGAAATATTCCAGCTGATCTACTGGGGAAATTACTCCTGTTTACTCGGGAAGGCTTTGTAGCCGCTTTGTCTTCTCATACACTACTGCTCAAACCCTCTTGAGTCTCATATGACTCCATAATGGGCCATTTTACTTTATGCACCATCTGAACTAGCAGTGTTAACCATTCATCCTCTGCCCTAGATTTATGAAATGCCCACTGATTAATTACAATAGTTCTGTTTGTGACAGATATTGCAACCACATGCAGGATCTTTGGGGAAACATATTGTATGATGTTAATGAATGGTTGGAACTAAAAGCAGTGGGGGCAGGTGCGGGGTGGACACGGAATTAAGGTGAATCATTCAGGTTATACCCGGGGGGGTACCACCCACTAGGAAGACTTGAACATACTATTCAAACTGGGTTTTTGCAGAGATCAACTGACAAAGAAAGGGCTTTTGGCATAAAAAGGCTGAGTTTTAATGTGACTTAAGGCCTTCTGTCTGATCCAAGACTTTCTGTCCAAAGGGACCCCCCAACCCTTGCAAAAGGGTTAGAAAGAGTTTGGCTTATTAGGACCCTGTAAGACTGATGGGTGACTCCTTAACGTGTGTTTAAATCTGTTTATTGCTTTTATTGTGTTTTTTCTGCAATGCTTTTATCTTAACAATACATGCACTTGCTTAGGAAGAGCTAGGTGGTAACTTGTAACTGTTGGCAATGCATTGTTTTTAGGCCTCAGAGACAGAGAGCAAAGCACAGGTGCCAGGCAGTATGCAGACTCGCTTGCTGTGGATACCAGTTTAAGGCAGGGAGCTGTGCAGCCCTGGTCAGATGGGAATAGGACAGAGATCCCTGCCCAGAGACACCTGGAGACCTGAGACCTAACTAGGCGCTCCTGGCGTGGACCAGGGAAGGGGGATATGGGCGCAGTTTACCCTGGAACTATGACACTGACTTGTTACTAAAGCTTTGTCATTGGTAATTCTTGCTGTGTTGGTTAGTTATAGACGCAATCAGGTAACAGAAACAATACCTTATGGTTCATGTTCCTAACCAGTTCAGCCAGAAATGTGTTAAATATATATTCCAACCCTCACTTCCCATGACTATGCAAAGTAAACATTTGTTTTTCATGTCTACTCTTGAAAATGAAACTCAACGGCTAGGACGCCAGCAGAATGCAAATACAAAAGTGTTGTGAACAGGTCTGGATTCAATTTTGCTTTCAAATTCAAATGGGTCTTTGCAGAATTTTTCCCCCCTCATCATTCATTTAGCTGTAATAATGATACTTACCTACTTCATATGGAGCTTGAGAGGGTAAATTAATTCAGGTTTTTAACCCTCAGCCACATTCACACGGTAACATTGTACCCCGCAAGCATATATGTTGTGATAATTCATGAACTATTGGCTGTTTTAGGACATTGTCACTTAGGTACATGTACACAATTCAGCACCAAAAAATTTTTTTTTGCAAGACATTTTTCCTGTGTTCAAAAAGTATCTGAGGTACAAATTGTACCCCAAAAGTGTTGTAGAGTTATCCTGTATTTTTAGTACACCTCTACCCCAATATAATGCAACCCGATATAACACAAATTCAGATATAACGCGGTAAAGCAGCGCTCTGGGGGTGGGGGGGCGGGGCTGCGCACTCCGGTGGATCAAAGCAAGTTCAATATAACGCAGTTTCACCTATAACGTGGTAAGATTTTTTGGCTCCCAAGGACAGTGTTATATCGGGGTAGAGGTGTAGTTCTATGTACTTGATCTAGATAAAGAAGTTGCTTGTTCCTTGTCAATCTAGAACAATGATTCCTAGATGTACATATACTGAGAGGAATCCTTGACACCCGTCATCTCACCATGCCCACCAAAGAGCACTCTCATCCCTTGGCTACCCTTGAAAAAACACAGGCGCACCTAGCAAACTTGGCAGTGGACGCTGCCACATTTGCCCAAGGCCAGCTGACCAAAAGAGCTGCAAACCATGTGAAGAATGCAGTGAATTTTTATGCGCTGACCACTCCACACTGATGCTGATGTGTGAAAATTGCATATAGGCTCACACTGCATGAGACTCTTGCTAATTCTTTCAATCTGCTAGTTAAATAATGTTTTCCCTCCTAAACGTTAAAGAATTGTTCTTGGTTCCTGAATACATTTGGGGGACATAAATCCCCCACAACCCAGTTAATGTAACTTTTTTCTCTACCCTTCATCCAGTATCAAGTTATTTATTTGATCCTAGCATTAAAACTAAGTATTATCATTATCTGCCTTATATTATATTCTCTTTTTAAAAAAAATGGTGTGAGTTTAGTCCAGTTGAAAGAGGCTGGGTGAGCCCCGTAAACAAAATGCAGGCAGTTTTTGACAGGTGCCCACATATCCTGCTCCCTTTTTAATTTAATTGAGATGTTGACAAATCATCCAACTATTAAACATTTCAATCATCTGCTCAAAAAACTGGGGAGGAAAAAAATAGCAAAACATTGTCAATTTTCACCTCATTTTTTTTCATTAAAATTTGAAATGTCAATGAAAATTTTCATCAAAATAAACAAATGAAAACTTTGAAAATATTCTGCCGGCTCTCAGCTGGATGGCTAGTGCTGGAGTCTTTTCCATAGCAGATCACGAGCCAAGCAAGTGTCCCTCATTCCTACCATGCCCCATCACTAAGCTACAGGGGAGAATTCAGTCTCCTTGGTCCAGTCAGTCTTTGGTCTCTCTACAAGGGAGTCAATTATTAGTAGCATGTACTTATCTGTATTGCTGTCATGCCCAGGAGACCTAGTCTTAGACCAGGACCCTAGGCGCTATGCAAACACAAACTCAGCCCCTGCCGCAGTGAGCTGACAATCTCAGCATAAGACAATAGACAGCAGGTGGATATAGAGAGACTGACAAGGAGGCACAAGAAAACAATGGGACAGTAATGGGTCAGCATGACAGGCAGTGGTCTCTGCACACCAGTGGACTAACCACTGTCAAGTTTTGTGCAGACATCATGGCAAAGGAGCGTTTTAAGGAAGGATTTGAAGGCGGATAAAAAAATAGTTTTGTGGGTCTTTTGGGGCAAATTATCCACCTTTCTCTGGGGATGCAAAGGGCCCCTTGGTATGAGGACTTGGGCCGCTCTTCTGACCAGGCAGGAATTGAGGGGAATCAGAGCTGGGTGAGCCCTGCACAGCATGAAGCAACTCCCTGAGCGCTGGCAGAAGGGGGCAGAGAGGACAGGTCTATGGCAGGGCTGGACGATTTGCTGATATGTGGATTGTCCTCCCATCACAGAAGGAGAAGGACTGCTGAGACTCAGGATGACAGGGGTAGACAGAGCAGCTCCATAGTCACATGGCTGGAACAAAGCCTCCTCTCCACCTCCCAGCAGCCAGCCCAGTTATTCAGAGACAGTGCTGGGCTCAGGACAGGGGCCTTAAGTGAACGTACAACAGTACCCAAGCCAGCCCAGTTGCAGACTGGCATGATAGGAGGTGGTGTGTTCTTATGGGGACACCTGTCCATCAAGGACAAACCCTTTGAAAGCCAGAAGTTCAACACTCAGGAGATCAATTCTGGCTCAGCGGCCCACATCTAATCCGGAAGCAATAGCAATCGGGGGCTTGTAATGGATTACATAGGTGCATAACAGGCATGGGTGTGTACCTCCTTCGCTCCACCTGCTCTTCATCAGTCACATGGCCTTACCACTCACTGGGCTGCAAATGGCTTAGCAAAGCAGGAGCACAACCCGCCATTGCAATGCACAAGTTTTATGCATCTAGATCCCAGTTCAACACAGTATCAAAGAATGTGTCTAAAAGCACATGAGTGCTCACTTAAGCACATGCTTAGTCACCTTGCAAATTGGGGCCTTAGGACCTGATTGAAAGCCCTCTGAAATCAATGGAGGTCTTTCCACTGAACAGGCCCCCAAGACATTTTGCTCCTTTTTGCAACTGCTGAATCTAGGGATGTGTGTAATCAAGAGCAGAGAATATATACAATGATGAGAGAATAAAATGGAAAAGAAAGGAACTGTAAAATACAAAACTGGGCACATGGCTGTTTGGACTCCTTGTAGTATGGTCTGGTATATTTAATAGGAAAAGAATATAAAAAGAGTGGGTGAAAAGTTAAAATGACATGCCAGATAAAAAGATACCCTGTCCCAAGAGCAAGGACTGTAGCGATCAGATACATCTTAAATCCCAGGAACAAAATTAACCAAGCTGATGGAAAGCACCACATTGCAATAAAAGATATTATATACAGATGAACAGGAATCGAGAAAGCTATTTATTTGAAACAGCAAGTATAATATACTGCACCTCTATACCTCCTGATGGAATATTTCTGAAGGGGCTACCCATATTTTGCAGCATGACTGCACTTTGATTTATGGAGCCAAAGTAAATGATATGCTTCGCCAATAAAAATTCCTTGCAAATGCAGCTTTTTCCATTTCATTTTAAAATGAATATGAAAAGAAACACATACAGAATCTTTTTCCCCCCCTATAAACATTGCTATGTTAAATGCATGATCCAGGTATGAAAGTATTTTTGTGTATCTGGGGTTACTTTCTGTTTTGAAAGAGAGCTTTTACCCAGCAAAAATGGCAAATCACTTTCTATATGTGAAAGTTATGTGAGTGGCACTCCCTGACTGCAAGATGGGAATAGTCAGTGTAAATAATTTACATGAATTCTTTTATATATAATGTATCTGTTAGACTTAATATTTTTAGGAAATCACTTATTATTGTTCATAGACAGCATCACTTTGGAGCCCCAACCAATGTGAGGGCCCCATTGTGCTGGGGCTGTACAAAGTTATGGTAAGAGGCAGTCTCTCTATGCATCCGAAGAAGTGGGCTGTAGTCCACGAAAGCTTATGCTCTAATAAATTTGTTAGTCTCTAAGGTGCCACATGTACTCCTGTTCTTCTTTTTGCGGATATAGACTAACACGGCTGCTACTCTGAAACCAGTCTCTCTTAGGTTGTATTTGCCTGATCTAGACTGTAAGCTCTTGGGGGAAAGGTGATTGAGCTTGTGTATTAGAGCTTATGATGCACATAAAACAGGTGATGGAATTTCTATTGATTTTGTAGGTAGTGCATGATATTCAGCAAATGCTGTCTCTATTCCATTTTCAGTGTTGCCATTTACATTGTGAAAGTGGAAGATGGGTGGTCATTAACACAATAGGTAATTGAAATCTTTGAGAAACTATGTTGCATTTTGTGTAGCAAAAAGAAAAATACGAATCGGAACTGCAAAATAAATAAAAGATTCAATGGGACCCCTTCCACCATTGGGCTCTTTCCACCACTTGGTCATAGTCCACAGTCTCACTTTTTAGCATACATTGCAAACTGTCTGCCTCAACATATGGAAACACTCTCACCTTCGGAAAAAAAAATTCAGACAAGGTCCTTACTGCTGGGCTTCTTGGGATGTCCAAAGCCTGGCTGCATTTAAGATGTTGTTGCAGGGAAACCATAGCTTTATAAAGCACCAGTAGCTAGAGAGTTATATTAATGTGCTAACCGTCTACAAAACACTTCATGCGAATAAAGGACTGCCTGGACTCAGTATGCAGCCCAACATCTATGCAGTCACCACCCACTGTATCCAAATTATAGTTTCATAGAGTTTAAGGCCAGAAGGGACCATTAAATCATCAAGTCTGTCCTCCTGAATATCACAGGCCATGAATTTCACCCCACTCCTATGTTGAGCCCAATGACTTCAGTTAAACTAAAGCATGTCAGTCCTCAGAAAACTAAACTGTTGTGTGCCGCAGGCAAGGAACATGAGAGACTGAGGTGTCCTCAATGCTCAAGGCTTCTGTGATGGCAGGGAACTGATTAAGTGAGAAATACCTAGGTGATGCTAGCCAGCGATCCAAACCCCATGCTGCAGAAGAACCTCCAATGTCCCTGCCAATCTGACCTGGGGGAAATTCCTTCTCAACCCCAAATCTTGCCTTCAGTCTAATCCTGTGCACATGAGCAAGACTCACCAGCCAGGAATCTAAACAGAGGATTCCAACTCAGAGTATTGGTCCGCCCCAGTTCTTAAGGAATTCATCTCACAACCCACTGAAAGCATCCCTCCCCCCACACACTTAGCTCTTTGCTTGTTATGCACAAGTAAATCCTGTTGTCCTACCATTGGTTGAAAACAGATATGCTGATGAGGCAATGTGTTTCTATTGTTGGCCTCAACAAAGATCAATGATACTGAACAAAGGTAGCCTATTAGATTGTATATCCAAATATCTGTATAATGATTGGCCAAGTCAGTAACAGTTTTCACCGAATTAATTCAAGAGACAGTCACATCACATATGAAAATCTCTGCTACCAGATTGGTTTACCAGGGGTCAATATTAATTTTGTTCCCAGGACTTCT
Organism: Trachemys scripta elegans; assembly: GCF_013100865.1. NCBI lineage: Eukaryota > Metazoa > Chordata > Testudines > Emydidae > Trachemys > Trachemys scripta. Next base: position 58,639,240 of record NC_048304.1, on the reverse strand, counting down.
GCCTCTAACTCCTCTCTGGAAAGTTTAAAGGAAAAACTGTTTTGCTTGTAAAATTCATGGTCATGATGGGGAGCCGGCCAGATAAAGGTATGGTATTCATAAGGCTAAAATTTTGTCATGGGTATTTTTAGTAAAAATCACGGACAGGACGTGGGCAATAAAGAATATATCATGAAAGAATGAGCCCCGCCACCCGGGGTTGAAATCATGGAGAGCATGTAAAATCACGGGAGCATGTAAAATCATGGAGAGCATGTAAAATCGGTGGAGAGCATGTAAAATCTGTGACCGATTTGTAGCCTTAGGTATTCAATATAGAGAGTGTGTTAACTTAATGTTTTGGGTAAACATCAAGCTGTGTTAATCCTTGAGGTAAATATGGATCAAGATATTTTCCTCACAAGTCAATATTAATGATAAAAATAATTAATATCTAGCTCTTCGATCATGCTTTCAACCAGATCTCAAAGCACTATATGAAGATCAGTATAAACATCCCCATGTTAGATATGGGGAAACTGAGGCACCAGGAGAGGCAAGGAATTGTCCAAGGTTACCCAGCAGCCCAGTGGCAAAGCTGGGACTAGAACCCAGGTCTTCTGAGTCTTAGTCCAGTGTTCTAACCATGAAAGCACTGGACCACCCTGCCTGAAATCTAGATGTTCCTGCTAACAGAACTCAATATCTGATTGTTCTCTCCTGAAAACATCTGAATGGGCAGCTGATCACCTTTATAATTCCCACTTAGGTTACAAGAAGCAATGAAGCTCTGCAGAAATTAGGTCAGACTAGATGATCAGAGTGATCCATTCTGGCCTTGGAATCTGTTGAAAAAATTCAGGGGTTGAATCCAAATAGTCCTCCAAAATGGCAGACTTGTTAATAACACTGCTCTACAGCCAAAATGCTTCTGAAATAAATGTAGTCAAACTTTACTAATTCTGGGTCACTGAGAAGGAAAATGATGCTTAAAATTGTTGATTGGCTCTATTTTTCAAGATATGCGATTGGGTCAGTATATACTACCCTTGACTTGGGAATGGGGGAGGATAAGTGAGTTTTAAAGGGAAGGGATCTCAATTTAAACCAGAAATGACTAAAATACATCTTTGACTGGATCTATGAATAAATCTATGACTGGGTTTGGACAGTACTTGCTTTTTAGGCAAAACAATGAATGATGCAATCTGAAGCTGGTATTGCGTCATACATGATATGAATTGCATCATGTTATTCCTAGAAGTCATGGATGATGCAATCATAACGAAGCTTACATCACTCTGCTGAACAAATTGCCCTATATAAGCTCTAGAAATCATACAGTGCTGTGCTCTCTTATTTGTCAGTGTTTGATTTTGCAAAGGGACACATTTCTGTTTAGCCAAAGTGAGCAGAGATGCCTCATACTTATGTGAACAGTGCAGATAACTTCTGCTATGTTTGTGGTGAAGTGACTTTTGCATCACAAAAGTGCAGTATAACCACGATGGTTAAGAAAGCCTATCACCTTTATTTTGGCTGCAAAATTGGAGATCAGGACAATAGATGGGCCCCACACATATGCTGCAACACTTTTGCAACAAATCTTCGCCAGTGGTTGAACAGGAAAAGGAAATCTGTGCCTTTTGCAGTGCCAATGATTTGGAGAGAGCCAACAGATCATACCAGCAAGTGTTACTTCTGCATGGTGCCTCCAGTTGGGAAAGGTGTGTCAAAGAAGAAAAAGTGGACTGTGCATTATCCAAACATTCCATCAGCTATATGCCCAGTACCTCACGGAGAAGGACTGCTGGTTCCTGATGCACCAGAATCATTCTCACTTGAGTCAGACGAGGAAGAAGAAGAGGATGAAACTTCTGGTCCTGAACCATCAATGTCACAGGACCCACATTTTCTCCCATCCTCCTCCTCTGAACCACACCTCATAACACAAGGTGAACTGAATGACCTTGTCAGGGATTTGGAACTACCCAAGAGTAAGGCAGAGCTGTTGGGCTCCAGACTACAGCAGTGGAATCTCCTGGCAGGTGATGTTAGGGTTTCCATGTTCTGTGACCGTCAAAAGGATCTTGTCCCATTCTTCTTCATGGAAGGTGATCTTGTAGCCTGCAACAACATCAATGGTGTGATGGCAGCCCTCAACATTGTTCATGATCCAGATGAGTGGAGACTGTTCACTGATTCATCGAAGATGAGTCTTAAAGCTGTTTTACTGCATAATGGCAATGTTTTGCCATCAATTCCAGTTGGTCATGCAGTCCATATGAAGGAAACGCTCTGACAATATGAAACAACTTTTAAGGTGCATAAACTATGACCAACATCAGTGGTAGCTTTGTGGCAATTTGAAGGTTGTTGCTCTCTTGCTTGGTCTGCAGACTGGATACACAAAGTACTGCTGTTTTCTCTGCGAATGGGATAGTCGTGCAAGAGATTCCCACTACATCAAGAAAGATTGGCCACTCCGACAGTCATTGGAGCCTGGGAGGAAAAGTGTTCAGCATCCACCACTTGTTGAATCAAGGAAGATTTTGTTACCACCCTTACACATCAAGCTGGGTCTGATGAAGAACTTTGTCAAGGCCATTGACAAAACACAAGCAGCTTTCAAATATCTCCATGGAAAATTTCCAAGGTTAAGTGAAGCTAAGATAAAGGAAGGTGTCTTTGTTGGTCCTCAGATTCGTGAACTTCTTCGAGATGATGTATTTGACCATGCCCTGAGTGGCAAGGAAAAGACGGCATGGAAAGCCTTCCAGTTAGTGGCAATAAATGTTCTCGGAAACAACAAGGCAGACTACTAGAGGTTGTTGGTGGAAAACCTCCACAAGGCATACAAAAGCCTTGGTTGCAACATGTCACTAAAGATACATTTTTTGCACTCTCATCTAGATTTTTTTCCACCGAACTGCGGAGCAGTGAGCGACGAGCACGGCGAGCGATTTCACCAGGACATTGCAACAATGGAGAAACGCTATCAGGGCAAATGGAGCCCATCAATGCTTGCAGACTATTGCTGGACAGTCACGAGAGATGCTCCAAGTAATGAATACAAGAGACAAGCCAAGAAGCGCCGAGTAGACACTGAATAGGACTAAAGTATGTACATACTCGTTTTTTGCCTTTTGTTTCATAATAAATTTTATTTATATAACCCTTTTGTTGATTTTTAAAGTGTTACATAAACAGGACAGGTGAAATATTATCATGTAAAGCAACCATAAACACATGAAAAGACCTAGGTTTACAATTTATGATTAAAACTCTACTATTTACACAATATACATAGAAATAAAATGTAAAAACTTAAATATCTTAGAAACAGTAGCCAATCAGTTGTTTTAATTGTCATATTTGAATTCAGCACATCAAAATACATAATAAATAGCACATTTTATCTCTGAAGCAGACGACTTCTCAAAAATTGTAGACCAGTGTAATTTAAGTTGTCTCCATATCACTGATGGCTTCCTGGTCAATAAACAGATTAAAATTAATATAAAAAGGAAATATTGGCCCTGATCCAATGCTCACTGAAGTCAGCCAAAAGACTCATTGTCTTCAGTGGGCATTGGATCAGACCAATAATAAATACATTATCATTGATATAAAATGAAACATGGCCCATTTAAATAATTCTTCAGCTCCCCATTACATGCACCTCAAGGGGAGATGCACAGGTATTCCCAGGAGAGACTCTAAAAGAACAAACCTCATGTGTTTTGTAAGAAATCATGAAAAAGCAGGCAAAGGGTACAGAACAGTATGGAACAGCTTCCTTATGAGGAGAGATTAAAAAGACAGGGACTTTTCAGCTTGGAAAAGAGATGACTAAGGGAGGATATGATAAAGGTCTATAAAATCATGACTCGTGTGGAGAAAGTAAATCAGGAAGTGTTATTTACTCCTTCTCAGAACACAAGAGCTAGAGGTCACCAAATGAAATTAATAGGCGGCAGGTTTAAAATAAACAAAAGGAAGTATTTCTTCACACAACACACAGTCAGCCTGTGGAACTCTTTTCCAGAGGATGTTGTGAAGGCCAAGACTATAATAGGGTTCAAAAAAGAACTAGATAAATTCATGGAGGATAGGTCCATCAATGGCTATTAGCCAGTTTGGGCAGGGATGGTATCCTCAGCCTCTGTTTGCCAGAAGCTGGGAATGGGCAACAGGGATGGATCACTTGATGATTACCTGTTCTGTTCATTCCCTCTGAGGTACCTGAAATTGGCCACTGTCGGAAGGCAGGAAATTGGGCTAGATGGACCTTTGGTCTGACCCAGTATGGCTGTTCTTATGTTCTTATTTTATGTAATGGGACTGAATTCTTCCTGAACTACTCTACAGAATGGCACATTGATTTGGCCAGTCTGTTGAGGTGGTGAAAGCCATCACATCTCTCAGTACCATGACATCCACAAATATCCTGCAGACTGCGTCACAGCCCTGGGGGGTTGCTTGTAAGCTGCCATTGATTGTTGGCATTGTTGTAGCACTAGCCTAGGCTGATCTGTATTTGTGACGAGAAGTTGACTACTCCTTCAAATCTGAACCCCCTCCATCTCTTTTCCCTGGGAAGCCATTGTCTCTGCTTTGGAGAGCGCCATTTACTCTTTGGGAATCTTTCCTGGGGAGAACAGGTCAGAACACCTAAACAACTTTGCAGGGGTGGGTTATAATAAATAGGTTCCCCCAAAGAATGATTGCAATCCATCTGGAGCTAGTGTGTACAAAGGGCAAATATTTCTCTCCTATCAGGAGTTGAGATACAGAATCCTCTGTGAATTTCAAAGTCCTGGCCCAAGCCTAGAACTGACACAAAACTCTGGTCATCAGGTCTATGCTGCCCGTGCTACTCATGTCCTGCGGAGAAAGCAGAGACCTTTACTGGGCAGAGCTCTCAGCACTTAGGCACTTCTGAAATGTTACCCTAAGTGACTTGGGAGCCTATGCCCTATTTTCAAAAGTGACTTAAGCACTAAGGCCCAGGTTTGTAGAGGTCTTTAGGCTCATAAAGATGCAGATTGGTGCCTAGTGGAATTTTTAAAAGTGCCTAACTCCCATTCATTTCAAAACCTTTACAAATCTGGCCCTTGGGAGTCTATGTCCCTTGGCTTTCAATGAGCCCTTTAAGTGTCCAAGTCACTTTTGAAAATGGGTCTTAGGAGCCTTTGAAAGTTTTACCCATCATGCTTTTTCTTTCACTTTATTTTAAACGTGAGGGTTCTAACATTTTTAGGACTTCAACCTCTTTTGCATTTGATTAAGGAGATAAACTAAGACGCAGAAAGACAAAAGGAAGACCCTGCTGATGATTAAACAGCAGGAAGAGAACTCTAGGAGGAGAGAGAGTATTATGGGTATGATTTTAAAAGGAACAGCGCATCAAGGAATCTCTGTAATTCAGTCTAAGACAGACTGTACCCACCCCTGGCTGGGTATACATGAGTAGCACGCAAAGCTTGCAGAGCCATATGTTTCCACACTGCAGGCACATTTCAGCGGATTTCTCAGATAAGAAAAATTGTGATGATCAAATGAGCATAACAGTTCCTCAATCAGTATAGCCAAAATGAACTCAGCCAGTCCCTGTGGCTGCCTACATTCTCCAGTCACCATGCTGATCAGATCAGTGTGCACCTGTGCAACTTAAGTTATCATCTCCCCTGAACTAGGCTAACAATGTCCAGGTATTTCAAGGCTGTAAACACTCAAGACAGAGAGAGAGAGAGAGAGAGAAAGAAGAACTTTCTGGAGTGAACCTAGTTATAATGTGATAAAACTGAGCAAAGGAGAATTTAGGCTGGGGATCAGGACAATATTCCTACTAGTGAGGTCTACTGATGAGAACGTTCTTGCATTTATAAAGCACCTTGCAGTCACATGGTTCTCTAATTACTTTACTAATCGATCATACATAAGAATCACTTGACCAACTGCTGCAGAGGTGCCGCCTCTACAGTGAAATGTAACACCACTAAACAACAATTTAGGACAGGAAGTGAAGACTCTCTCATTCAGTTCTAAGGATAGAGGGAATTTAGATAAGCAGAATAAAATAACCCATATTGGAATCTAGCCAGGACCACTAGGTCTTATAGAAAGTGTAATAAAGTACCCCTTTAAAGGCAACATCTTGCCTGGGCCACAATTTCACAATACAGCCTCCAGAGAAGAGCAACTCTTTCCAAATCGGTAGCATCCGTTCCTGCAGCACATGAGAAACCTCCCGTCCAAGTCTGGAGCCAGCCAAGCACTGCTAGAGTGATCAGACAAGATCAGCCTGGGAGGAAGCAGGATGAGACAGGATAAAACAGCCTCCTAAAGAAAGTTACCCAAGTCCCATGGCATGAGTCATTGAAAGCTGAACTGAAAAGCCCCTGGAGAACTCTGCATGGGCTGGGGGAGCCAAGGGGAAAGATGCAAAGAGTCTGTTTTAGATATAAGCAGGAGCATTAGATCTCTCTGGCAGACCAGTCCCGTACCTGACACTAATGGAAGTCCCAACATCTCCTCTGCAAGGCCCCCAGAAGGCACCACAGTTTGTGAAAAATCTGGAATGGACTCTTCAGGGGGCTGCATCGAACTAAGAGCAGACTGATTCCTCTAGGACAACCCAGGCCTTTTCCCTGGAAGAGAAGATGAGAAGCTTCTGGAGAAGAGCATGCTGCTGAGCGCCGACTAGAAATGCAGCTGCCAGTGGCCACACCCAGGACTGCCACAGCTTCATACTACTGGGAAATCATCCCCATTTCTCCCCTCTTGCTTATTTGGGACATCACAACAGGCTCCCACTCCCATCCCCTGACTGGTCATTTGACTTACTTACCTCACTGAATTACCACATGGACTTCCAACGAACTCCCATCACATGACTGCTGCACTGCCTTTCACTAAATCACCATCCCCTTAAAGATCCTTCAGCCCTCCACCCCCATGCCATCCCCATCCTTCTTCCACGCTTTTCTATGCCTTCCCCTCCTTCCCCACTTCTTTAGCCTGCTTTCACTGACAGATCAAGTCTCTCCTCATCGTCTACCCTCCCCTCACTCAGTCCCCATGCTCTGGTGGTGGGAGTTGTAGGGCTAACCTTATGCTCTTCCCACACTATCTAATAAAATCACAGTTAGTAAAGAGACTCAGTCCCAGGCAACATGGTTCATCCCCTAAAACATCTTGGCAAAGTTGCAGCTCAGGTTGAGAGCCCATATCTGTATTTAGTATCTAGGGCCAGATCCTCAAAAGCATTTAGGCTCCTAATTTCCACAATGGAAGCTTAACTACCTTTGGGGATCTGTGCCCCAGAGAATAGCTAGCTAGACAGATGGATTAGATGAGAAGACTGAGGGCTTGTCTACACATAAACTGTTACAGTGGCACCACTGTAGTGCTTCCATGAAGATGCTACCTACACCAACAGGACGGGGTTCTCCCGTTAGCGTAGATTCTCCACTTCCCCATGGGGTGGTAGCTGCATCGACAGGAGAATTCACTCATTGACCTAGTGCTGTCGAGTTGACTAGAAATGCAGTTACATCATCCTAATTTCCGAGTGCAGATCAGGCCTAGGACAAGGAGGATGTGTAAGATGACCATGCCCGAATAGTATGCAGTGTTGTTTTAGCCGTGTTGGTCCCAGGATATTAGAGAGACAAGGTGCATGAGGAAATATCTTTTATTGGACCAACTTATGATAACTTCAATAGCTTATATCCTCCCACCAAAAAGCCATTGTAAACAGGCCTTCAGGGCACTCTCCCAGGCACGCTGGAGTCCAGGAGCGAGTGCTGTCTTAGACCTACCACTATCCAGGCCCAACACCACATTATCCATTCCCTCAGAGCCCCAGTGCCACAACTCTATCACCCAGTGACAATGATCAGACCCACATCCACTCTTCCGTTGCCTTGGGGCTGCTGTCCAACCCCACTTCCCTAGTGACCTGAGGACCTCAAGGCCCTGAGCCAGAATGAATTCTGAATTCCTATCACTCTCAAGTTCCCTTGGGCTGCTGCCTGGATCCAGCAGCATGTACTTATGACTGAAGATCCCAGGGCAGCTCTCTAGACCCAACCCTTTATTCCCTGTCTCCCTGACCTTCCTGGTGCTGCTGATCAGAACCACTGCTCCTCGCTTGACTCCCTGGCCTGAGGCTCTCAATCCTACGGCCCAGAACCAGTGCCACTTGGTCTATTATATACCATGTCTTTCAAACATGTCCCACTGATCTCCCTCCTTTTCTGCAGCATTTATCCAGAGGGACCATCTCACTCCCTGAAGGAGTTAACGAGGGGGTGTGAATTCCAAACCAGCTTGTTCCAAGAGCTTTGAAGCCAAGTAACTCAGCCTGAGATTATTTTTAAAACAAAGAGCCCAAAAGGAGAAAAGTTGACAGGGAAAATATGAGAAGCACCGTACGGAGCTGGCCTTTGTTCTTTAGTATTTTCTAGGGACTCACACTGCACATAGCAAAGCGCTGCTACCGAGTGCGGAAATGAGCCATGGCAAGATTTTAACGTGCTTTGTTCTGCTTTAATAGTCAAACCCATTAAACCATAAAAACATAACGATGCCCATAAAAACCCAACACTGCTCGCTAACGACAGGGCGGCTGGAAGTTGCTTTTGCGCTCACACGGCCTCTCCGGGCCGCTTTACTAGCTCGTTGACTCCAGGACACGGTGGCACCACGACTGCTTTCGGCTCCCGGAGAAGGAGCCTGCCCGCTGAAGGACACAAAGAGGAAAAGCTTTGGAGCTTTGTTTGATTGAATGTTTTACTGTTTGCTGCAGAGCTCTGCAGCCCTTCCCAATTGCAGAACATGTTGTTTCACGCCCCCTGCTGCCACCTCCCTCAGCAGAACCGCCGGGGATACAGGCTTCACAGGAGCCGGAGCACTAGAAGGTAGATGGCCTTTGTCCAGCTCACTTGGACCATTTTACTAGGACAGGCTTGCTTCTCTAGCAGGATACTGGGGGTTATTGAGGTGCAGGCTACAAAAACCTGGTGTGTGTGGAGAACCTCTGCAGATGGCCCTGTGGCCATTGGCCACAGACTTCTCAGATCTAACTAGTCACGTCAAGATGGGCTGGACGCAAGTTGGCTGAGAGGCCTCTGAAGGACACCTACATCTGGCAAGATTGGTAATGGAGGAGTTGGCACTCTTCCCTCTGAGACTGCTCCCAGCATGGTGTGTACAGAACTGAGCGGCTGGAGAAGCCATGTGCTGAATATGATGTAAAATTACAGTCATCACTAGAGCTGTATCAGAACGAAAACTTCAAAGATCTCGGCAAAAGAAAATTCTGAACAAAAATGTCTGTTCAGGCCGGTCAAAACCATTCTTATTTTGTATGATAAAGTAAAAGACACAGTTTTTAAAAAGTCAAAACAAAAAAATAAAATAAAAACATTTCATTGTAAAAATGTCAAACCAAGATGTTTCAGCCTGATTGGAACATTTTTCCTTAGTTTTCTTCCCAAGCAAAATTGATCTGTGAAGCATTTCAGTTTTAACTGGACCATGTGTTCCAATAGAAATGGTTTCTCCCATCTGCTCTAGTCCTACTCACTTGTGGTCAGTAAGTTTCCCAGGTGACTTTGCATACTAGGGGTATTAGCGTTAGTGTGCTACACAAATTCCAACTCAGCTAATTTATATTCTGCCTTCTTAAGCCCTCTGCGGTTTTATTTGGATGGAGTGTTCCTCTTCACTTCCTGTTCTTACCCGACGGGCAGAGTTGCTGTGTGTTGCTAAACAGCTGGGTGAAGCGATCCCTCTGCATAGTTTGCAAAGAGCTTCAGCATGAAAGGTAGGATATAATGGCAAGGTCTTAGAGCCGCGCTTGTTACGCATGGCTCTCTCTATCATTTTTTTATTGGATTCACATCAATATCTCCTATCCTTCCACCAAAGAACCATTGCAAACAGGCCCTGGAGGAGAAGCTGAAGGGCCCATTGGTGAGGACACTAACTTGGAACAGGGTTCAGTTCTCTGCTCTGCCATATTTTTCCTGCTTACCTTGGGAAAATCACTTAGCTTCTCTGTATCTTAGTTCCCACTCTAAAATGAAGATAATAGCACTGCCCTACCTTACAGGATGGTGTGAGGATAAATACAATAAAAGATAGTCTGGTATTGGCGTTATGTAAATACCTTAGCTAGGCTTTGTAACCCAGGTTTCTACAATGCATGGTGGTGTCCACAAAGGCCAACAAGCTGTTGCTATCCTATAAGGGGCAAGGTGTCCCCTATGGAATTATTACTGTCCTTAGATCCACCTATAGCCCAAAGAGCTGCTGGTATTGTAGGAGGGGGTAAGGCTCACTTTTAGGAACTACTGCTCTTCTAAGAGGGGCAGAACTTGTGTGAAGGAAGCTATAGACATGTAATCTCTGTTGCATTGTGTATGTAAAGGCACCTTTTAGAAACAGTAGTTTAGAGTTCTGAACAGACGACTCCAGAGATAAGGAATCAGGAGCACATTCCAACTGTAAGGGGATTTCTCCCTCCAGGTCTCGAAAATCTCAGAGCCAGCACTCGAGAGAATATTCATCTCATGGCTATAGCCGAGTGAAATTAAGAATTACCATCATTTCAAATTTGTCCCAAATTGGGACATAAGTTTATATTACAAGTATTTGTGGAGACCAAAAATTCTGAAAATGCTTTATTATGAAATACCTAAACATTTTGATATATTTAATGGAAACAAACCATTTCTACATGCCCAAAATAAAAATATTTTGTTTCGGTTTATTGGATTTTCTCTAAACACTTCATTTTGAGCCAGTTCAATATGAAACTGCATTTTGCTATAGTGGGGCCCTGTCTTATGGGAGTTATAGTTCAAGCCTCCATGGTATATGGGCCATGCTCCCTGACTAGATTTCATTTCCCATAATGCACCCAAAGTCATGTGACTGAATCACATTTGTTGACTCACATTGGCTCATAAATTAAATATGAGTCAACGATGTGATGCAGTTGCAAAGGGGTGTATTAACAGGAGTGTTTTATGTAAGACAAGGGAGGTAACAGTCCTACTTGACTTGGCACTGGTGTGGCCTTAGCTGGAATATTGTGTTCACTTCTGGGCACCACGCTTTAGGAAAGATGTGGACAAATAGGAGAGAGCTCAGAGGAGAGCAACTAAACTGATAAAGGGTTTAGAAAACCTGACCTATGAGGAAAGGTTAAAAAAACCTGGGCATATTTAGTCTTGAGAAAAGATGACTGAGGGGAGACTTGATGATAATCTTCAAATATGTTAAAGGTTATTTATAAAGGGGACGGTGATCAATTGTTCTCCATGTCCACTGGAGGTAGGACATGTAATGGGCTTAATCTGCAGCAAGGGAGATTTAGGTTAGTTATTAGAAAAAACTTTCTAACTCTAAGGGTAGTTAAGCTCTGGAACAGGCTTCCAAGCGACGTTGTAGAATCCCCGTCACTGGAGAGTTTTAAGAACACATTAGACAACCACGTGCCAGGGATAGTCTGGGTTTACTTGGTCCTGCCTCAGCACAGGGGGCTGGACTTGATGATCTCTCGAGGGCCCTTTTAGACCTACATTTCTATGATTGTATGACTTCCACGATGCACCACACAGCTCAGTCAGAGAGCTATACGCATTGCATTAAAGGAGAGGTAATCGGCCAGGGAGCCTGACCCATAGAAGAGAAGGGGGCCTGAATACCCATAAGGCAATGCACTGAGAGAAATGCAGTTTGATGTTTTGTTAAATTGATTCAAAACAACATTCTGGGTCTCTTAAAAAAGTGAAATATTTTATTCTGGTCAAATTGCCTTAAAATGAAATATTTTATTCTGATTTTTCCCAATGGAAAAAATAATTTTTTTGGCATAGTTTAAATTTTCCTCACAGAAAATGTTGATTTTGGAGAAACAGCATTTTCTGTTAGAAAGTCATTCCAATGGAAAATTTCCAGCCAGCGCTACTCAGGGCATCCTCAGAAAGTTGCCTGTTACACTTCTCTCACTGAGAGCTTTGTCTTATTTCTGCCAAACTAGAAGAGTCTAGGGGTGGTTCTAGCAAACAGCTTCTTATGAGGACCAGTCAGTCACCATGATCGATTTTAGCAAACCCAAACTGGCTGCTCAATTGTCTGTGCCCACATGGCTTTTCTTTTAAGAATCACTGGCTGCTGGTTTAGAAGGATCAAGCAGCACTGTGGCTGTGCATCTCATTCAGAACAATGGCCACTTCTGTGTGCTCAGGGCTAACTAAACTCAAATAAACAAGCAACTCTCTGGCATACACTTAGTGGCTGCTTCAGGCCTTCCTGGGGTATGAACAGAACCATAATCAGATTTGCAGATGCCACCAAAATGGAAGGGGCAGCAAATGCAAAGACCACCCAAACCAAAATGCAAAGTGATCCCAAAGGACAACAGCAGCATGGGCTACAGGCAACCAGGGGAAGTTTGGTCTTACCAAGTGTTGAGTCCTGCAGTCAGGGAGGAGAAATAAAGAGCACAAATACTGAAGGGGGAGGGAGCAAAGGACTGCATTCTATTAATTAAAGAATTTATTTTTACCTTCTCTGCTCTATACTGTTCCATGTAATCATGGGCTGGTTGGTGATGGGAAGGTGGGAGGTAGGTGTCCTTGAAAACATCACAAGGGAAAAGAAGTGTCCACAATGTTAGTAGTTTTGAGAACCCCTCACCCAATACAAGCCAGAATCTGGCTCAGATCTTCAGAATCCCTCAGTTTACCCCCAAAGCAGCAAATAAATCATCCCAAGTTGCCGGCTGCCCAGCGAGAGCTCAGATCACAGACAGAAGAGGGAGGGGAAGGAGCCAGATGGGAATTGGCACCATGATGCTGGATGCCCAGCATTCCACTTGTTCTATGCGACTTTCCAGGCCACTGTTGACCCAGAAAAGCAACAGTTTTGCAAAAGAAATGGGTGATCAGAGTTTACAGTAGCAGAAGCCTTGCTTACCTACAGCTCAGGGGAAGCCTGCTGGGCCATATTGTATCATATCACACTTAGTCCTCACACTCAACACAGTCTTCACATGCTAATACAGCATGGAACTGGAATAACATGAAGCAAAAAAAGGGTGAATTCCCACCATCTTTGTGACACTGCTTTTAACTCACATGAACAATTATTGAATAAAGTACAACCTTGAAAAGAGTCTGCTGGCATATGTTGACGAATGCCCATTTTATTGAGTAAAACAGGATGGTGGGATCATTTTAATAAGAACCAAAGGACACACTGCCCAAGTTGATTCTTATCACTGAATTTCACTTTGCCTACAAGTGCAGATGGGGTTCATTTCTAAGTATTTATCACATGGCCAGTTTGAGATGCTCTTCCCCAGTGCTGCAGCTAATCCTAGTCCCAGGCTCAGCCTCAAAACAAAATCAAAATGAAGGAAAGAGAAAATTATTAATGCAGGAAAAAAGGCTTCAGAGTGGACCTCTAGTTTGATAAGTGGCTATTTTAAAATGGTGTTTTCTTCTGACCTGGTCCAATGCTCACTGAAGTCAACAGGGGTCTTTCCATTGAAAGCAGGGAATTTTGGATCAGGCCCTTGTTCCCTGCCTTTACTATCTTCTGACTTTAGTAACAAAAATAAGCATGTCCCGCTTTGTCTCCTGTTCGTCCCGAAGAGCCAAGAGAGCAAGTTGGACTCTGTCCCTGCTAAGGAGTCAATACAATTGTTTACCAGGTTCCAATTGTAAGAGCAATCAGAGACGCCTGTGAAACCCACAGATGGCAATGGGGTGGCACAGGTTTTCCCCAAGGGCCCAGAGCAGCCTGCAGAACTTCTATTACTGGTGCTGATGCACAAGGAGGAAACAGCCCAGCTTGATTCTCAGATCCCAGGGTGAGTTTTCAGAGTCGGGAGCTAAATAAAACCATCACAAAGAGAAAACGTTTGATCTGGAAATCTTTGTCCCACAATAAACGTTGCACCACACAATGCCATTTTGAGAGAACAGAGTAATTGCCACACAAGTGGCACATTTAATCCAGTATCCTGTCTCTAACAGCGGCCAGTTCAGATGGTTCCAATAATACCGGTTCCCTTTTATCCATTGTTTTGTTTCTATGGTCTAAGAGGAGCCGTAGTAAAGGGATTTTTCAGAGTAGATGCTCATTTTAAATCACATGGGATTCAATTCTTTAGCACCTATAACCTCAGTTTCATGATTCTGCATTTCTGCCCCCTATACTCTTAGGGTTATACTATCACTCATCAGCATATCGGACTGCCTTCCACATAAAAATCAATAGTAATTGTGAAAGCTCTAGTGAGCTTCAGGGAATCTCCCTTTTGGGGCTAAACATTCTGCATAGGATAGGGGATTTTTGTTTATTTCTAAATTTTATTGTATTGTGTTGGGGGTTGTTTGGTTTTGTTTTTTAAGGTTGATTGGTTCCAGAGTTGGTTGGGGGTAGGGGATTGGGGTACCAATGTTTTTTGTGTGTGTCAATGTTTGAGTGTCATTCTTATGGAGGAACTGCCTTTCCCAATCTTCAACAGGCGTGTGATAAACAGCAGGTTTGTGTAGGGCTAAAGGTGAAGCTGAGTTTAAAATAAGTGATTGCTGAAATTTATTAACCAAGGCTTCAGTGGCAGACAATGGGTACCAGGAGAAGACGACAGCTATCAATTTGGTCCTTCATTTAGTGTGATGCTCTGGTTTTCTCTAGTCAAATAATTCTGCCCACTCTGTCTTGTAATAGGCCCTTCTTAATAGCCTGAGAGTTATATAATGTTAATGAAGTGTTAGTGTGAGGTTGGAGAACAAAACATTCTAGTTCAAAGCCTCATTTTTCAATTTGCAGGGAATGAGGACTATTGCGGAGTTTCAAATGATGATTTCTGTGGTTGTCATTCTGGCGTGATCTATTTTCGGGAAAGGCTGTGATCAATCTAGCAAAAATGTGTAAAGTCACAGGGCCAGATTTTTCCCACATGTAATTCCACCAAAATCAGTGGTGTAAGACGGGGAATTAGTTTAGCCCACAAAAGTCATGGTAAAAAAGAAAACTCACAAGTCCCCATAGAAATGTTTGGCAACAAGCAAAATACCCATATGGATCCAAGCCGCCTAAGGTAAAAATTGTTTTTTTGTAAGAATAGATTGTAATCCCTTCCATTACTATAGCACCTTTCATCCCATAATAGTTTACACATTTTTAATTTGATCCCAGACTCACTGAAGTCAATGGAAAGATTGCCATTGACTTCAATAGGGACTTTAATCAGGCCCTTTATATATACATTCCCTTCAGTCCCTGCTATGATGCGGTCACCTCTGGATAGAACACAAACAGCAGCTTAATACTGCAGGGAAATCTTGTGCAGCAGTGTAGGGCAGGAAGTAAAACACTAGAACTGAAACTGCAGGGGGAATTTAGGGATGTAGACAGTAATGGAACTGGACTGAAAATAGATGAATTCAGACCAGAATTAAGGTGCAAATGCTGAACAGTGAGAATAATTAACCCCCCGGAACAACTTACAAAGAGATGGGGTGGGTTCTCCATCCCCTGCAGTCTTTGAGCCAAGACTGGATGTGCTTTCTAAGAAATCTGCTAGAGATCAGACAGAAGTTATAGCCTTTATTCAGAATTTAGTGGGGGAGGTTCTCTGGCAAGAAGTCAAATAGATGATCATAATAGTTCCTTCTGGCCTTAAAAATCTATGAATAGCCCCGAATGGAGGCTGGTCAGGCTTCCATATTAGAGCTGCTCTTTCGGGGTGGGGGTGGGGGGAGGTACTATGGAATCTATTTGAATCACAACCCTCATCCTTAACCATAGCATGGGGCCCTGAAACATGCTGATGGAGCATTGGGTCAGTATTAACTCAGGGACAAGAGTGTCATGCACATCCTCAAAGGTATTTAAGCACCTAGCTCCCATTGAAACCAATGGCCTTAGCACTCACCATGTCTCTAGATGCTCCCATATGCTTTTTCTATTCCAGTCACCAGTGAGTGCACCCTGCCTATACAAGTGGAACTTGTCCCTTTCATCTTTGGTACAGACCAGAAAGCAGCAAACTGCTGCAGAGACCCCAGGCCTGTCTGCAATGGGACTGTGGTTCCCAGCTGCTGCTTTGTAATTTCCCCCCCTTGAAATTCCACTTCAGAGCAGGAGTCAAAAGATGCATATTGCAGCTGGCTATTAAGTACATAATGCCTCAGACCAGCCCAAAGCATTCACCCCCCAACCCTGCTTGCTCTCATGAAAAGCACCAGTGTTTATATTGGCGACTGTTGCTCAGCAGGTATTGATCTTGCCTGTTAACTGCATCAGGCTGTGCTCTGAACTTACACTGAACACTGACCTCAATAAAGTCTTTGCTGACTAGAGAACTAGCTGACTCAAGGGACTGGCAATGGGATGTAGGGCCTTTCTCCTACAAATTGCTGGCTGGTATCTAGCCAGATTGGGTGGTAGGACTTGTTGCAATCTTTTCATCAAAGCTGTTTTTCAACAGAAAACTGGGTCTTCAGCTAAACAATGTTTTTTTAAAAAAATGCGTGTTTTCCAGGTTGATTTTTCACCAAAATACCCAAATGTCTGAAAACCAAAATATTTCAGCCAAAAATACAATAGTTCAGTTGCCTCATGTCCCCATTCTCCTCTATGGACTGAGCTCCTGAGCTGGACTACATCCCCCATCATGCACCATGGCCAGGGACTTCTATGATGCACCACCTCCTGTCTCCCAGTAGGGAAATGGCCTGCAGAGAATGGAACCAGGTGGCACCCAAACTACAGTTCCCACCAAGAGGACTATGGCAGCATTTCCATAGCACAATATTTTGGCGTTTGGCCAACATTTTTCAGTATTTGAATTTCCACTGGGGAAAAAAAAGTCAAAATTTTCCACAGAGCACAATAATAGTTTTCAACGGGCTCTAGCTGGTGGTGACATGACTGTTGCAATCTTATGGCTATTTGTTGTCCTAAGTGAACTGAGTTTGCATCTCAGTCCAGCTCCCAGCAAAGAGTTGTCCAATCACATAACCACTACAGCTGGCACTGATTGGGATCCCTGCTAGAGAGCATAGCTGAGAAGCCGGTGACCAAACCCATGGATAAGTTCCACCAGAAGAAGATGGAGGCTTGTGGGTGGTGGCGGCATGAGGGAGTCACTGCCTATGCTGTACCAATTCTGTGCATAAAGAGAGCACCACAGTGAAGACACACAGATCCAGGCCATCCACGTTTGAGGCAGACCCTTTGGCCTTTCTTGTGAGGAGGAGCAAACTCTGGCCCCCCAGTGAGACAATGTGGAAAAGCTCTACAATGAGATCTTGGTGGACATTTCCTTCAGAGGAACCCCCTCCCCTCCCATGATCTGGGCTATACTTTTGACATTACATTGAGCTGATGGAGGCCATATTTGGAGCCCAGTCCTACAAGACACTGAGATGAATGGTGCCAAGTGCCCTCCTCTCCATTGAAACTGATGGGAGTTGAAGGTGCTCGGCACCTCACTCAGTCAGGTGCCGGGTGAATGCTACAAGGCCCATTGATTCTGTCTAGCAGAGGGGGATCTGGTTATTATTTTAGGATGGCTGGTTTCCTGGGAGTGCTCTAAGAGAGGACACATGCATTGATTGTGCTGAATGATTATGGATGTAAGGAATGGTCTTGGGTAATCCTGGATAATAATGCAGCATTACACAGAGCATGATATTTTTGCATGTGAGAAATGAATGACCTATGCTAAGTCATAACCAGAAATTTGGGCCAAAGTCCAAACTTGGTAATAATTCATGTTTTAACAGCTTCCCTGGAGTTTTAACCTTCATTATCCTGGCTACTGGCATTATTATAGAAAGAAAGAAAGAAAGAAAGAAAGAAAGAAAGAAAGAAAGAAAGAAAGAAAGAAAGAACATTTCAAAAAGATTTTAGACTCTTAAAAACAAAAAAGACTTTAATATGCTGCTTTATTTCAGAACCAAAAAAAGGAGATTCACCCTATATTTCCTGCATTTATTACTGTGACAAAGCACATGTCCAGGTCAAAACAGTTCCTTTGTACAGGTGTCTCTGGCTCCATAAGAAACATTGTTTGCTGTTTCATATATGAATGTTATTAAATGGTGTGCAACATTATTTACAGAATGTTGGTTGTCGCAGGAAGCGATCTGCAATTTAAAAGCTTGAATGTGTGTTCTAACTATAGTGAGATTTCCCCAAGTCCTTGCTCACAAAGCTGTGACTTGAGCTATTTAAAAAAAGGCTCTTTACTTGGCAAAGGCTTTAATTAGCAGAAATTTCCACGCTAGGAATATTATTCTGCATGAGCAGAAATTGCATAGCTCTTGCCTGTAGATGCCTTAGAGATGCCATTGATTGGCCATATTCAGAACAGGGGAATTATGTGACCCAGTGCTAATTTGAATTCCTTTACCAAACACATTTTTATTTCATCATCTCAGCTGCATAAAAGAGTCAAAGTACCAGAGCTGTAAAGACTTTGAATTCCTGCTGTTCTGCAATAAAATAAGGCAAGAAATATTAGCCATCCCTGGTTGATTCTTTAATTCTTTCCCAACAATGTCAAAGTATCAGTGTCCTACAGGTTTTAGTGCAGGTTAAAGACTGATACAAAGTGTAGGCTTGAATAGGAGTTTGGAGTGAGTTAAGGGGAGAGAGAACATTTTAATAGGACATTGGTCCAAAATAGCCCAGCTTGTTCCTACCTCCTGCTGCCTCTTCCTCCTTTTCACAGGACCTTGATTGTATAGAAACACTACAGACAAAAACCACAAACAACAAAAGGTTTGCTCATGCCCCCAGTGGAGGTCATGAGCATGCTACCATGGAGAAACAGAAAAAGCATCAAAGGATGGTCTGGATTATTTATAAGCAACGATTAATTAATGGGAGGTTTGATACTTTAGCAACTTACTTTGGGCAAATTTGTATTTGCAAATTGTTCGTTTCAGACATGGAAGAGGACCAGAGCAACTGTAGCCTGGTGCTAATTTTAAAAATGAATCAAACCTTTCTTTGCCCCGTCCAAAAACGACAAACTTGTAGTTCAGAGGCTTTCAATAGTATCTGCTCCAATCTGACACTCCAAGGTTAGAAAATCACAAAAAGGTTGTGTTATACACAGCAACAGGAGCTTTTTCCAACATTTTTTTCAATTATTGCATTGTGTACTCTCCAAGAAAAGTAACTTGTCTTGGCTTTGGGAGGAACAACTTTAAAAAGAGAGGCAGAATGAACTAATTCAGTTCAAATACACACCTCTCCCTCACAGATCAACTTGAAAACTGCTGTTCACTGTAACTACATTTATATCCACTGGGCAGCTATGACCTGTAGTTCAGAAAAACCTGCATCACATGACGACTTGGCCATGATGCAACATACACCTAACTCAATTCCCAGCCCAAGTAAACCCTTCAGAAATCCCTCCTGCCTCTTCCCGCTTCAGATCACACTCAGAAATGCTTCCAATGCTCAAACTCCAAGCCTTTCCTCCCCCTTTAACCCTTGCAATTTAAATACCTGCTTCAGAATTAGCAATGAGCCTTGTTTCATGGCAGGACAGCTCAGGTTAGCTCTCGCAAGAATACATAACAATTGCTAGCTGATTGATTCACCTCTCCTACATTCTTGCAGCAAACAGAGAGGGGTAATGCCTTTTGAGATTGCACGGTAGGTTTTGCTTTAATCCAATCTAACAATCCCTCTGTTTCTTTCGGCATCTATCAGTGTATCCCTCTTGCTTTATGAGTATTTCTGCTCCTATCTACTGATCCCTCTCTATTACTTGCTTACTAGAGCGACTTCCTCCTAGCTGTCTCCCTATGATCATGTCCTAACCTCTCCTCCTTCCTTCCCCTGGCTTTATGGAACCCAAGGTGCTTCCCTGTTCAGGTTGGGGCCCCAGCCCCGGCTGTGGCATGTGTCTCCCATCAGTGGCTGAGCTCGAATTAATGCAGACGCTGTATTGGAAGCAGAGGGAACTAACCGTAGCGCTCCCTGCAAACTTTTCCAGCCCCCGGAAACCCTCGCCCCCCGGCGAGTCAATTTCAGAGCCGCGCATGGTCGGGTGTGTGTGTCCCTCCCCCCGTGCCCCCAGCCCAGCCCGACCTCCCCCAGCCCCGGTGCCAGCGCTGCTCACCTCGCGGGCCAGGGGATTGGCCGAGCGGGCTCGGCATCAGCAGCGCGGAGGGGTCGCTCCCACCTCCCCACCCCAGCCCGCATCCCGGGGCACCAGGAGAGCGGCTGCAGCAGGGGGAACCTGGAGCCCCAGCCAGCGGGCGCCGCTAGCCAGGCTGCAGCATCCCCGAGCCGGCGCGCGGCTCCGCAGCTCCCCGCGGGTCTCGGTGCAGCAGGATCCCCCCGATGGCCGGCCGCCTGGCGTGCTGGCTGCTGCTCTGGGCGCTGGGGCAGGGGGGCTGCCACACGCTCCCCGCGGAGGAGGAAAGTGCCAGCCACAAGCCCAGGCCCCCCGCGGCTCCCCTGGCCATCGCCTCCCGCAGCAGGGACCCCCCGGGGGGCTCTTCGCCTTCCCCGGCGCTGGGCAGCCTCGCTCAGGACGCGGTAGCTGTCCACATGCTTAAACTCTACGAGAAGTACAGCCGGGAAGGCAGCCGGCCTGGGGACGGCAACACGGTGCGCAGCTTCAAAGCCAGGCTGGGTAAGCCCTTGCGGAGCTCCGCGCGGGGGGTGGGGGTCAGAGGCACTGCGGGGGTGGGGGGCCCCGGGGTCGTGGGCACAGCTCCCGTCCTCTGGTGCAGGCTCGCCGCAGGCGGACTCCTGCGAACCTGTCCCTAGCTGTGCGGAGTGTCGGTGACGGAGGTGGAAGGTTTCCTTGCCTAGATGAGCAATGCTGGATGCTTCCCTGCTAACACCTCCGCTGCCCGTTCCCTTTGCTCTGGGAGCCACGTCCAGTCTCCATGCGTGCCCAGAAGCCGACAGAGGACGCATTTGTTTACCAAAAAACTACTGTCCGCCTTTTTTAAAGCAGCCCTTGGCGTGGCAGAAAACTATCAGCCAGGAGAAGCGATTTCCCAAAGGGCCTCCGGCTAGTTCTGAGGGGTCTCCTCGCTCCTAAGATAATTAAAAAGTCCCCAACTACGATGACAACTGTGCAAACTTCATCGATTTTTTTTTGCATCCAAGTCTTTCAAAGAATTCCAGAAGCCTCTTAGAAACAGCGCCACCTATAGGACCTTCTAAAACTTCTCTCTCTCCATGTATTGTGGTACCTAGTATTAGCTTTAAAAAGACTAGAGTGGGTGGGGGAATCTGTCTTCCTTTGCTGCCTTACATCAATGGGAGACCTGCTGCATCCAAAACACTTTATTCTGAAATGCGTTTGTTAAATCAATCTAGGAAACTGCCCATCACTTAACTGAAGAAAAGCGATGTTCAATATTTAGACTGAGGCTTATTTGGCACTTTGTTAAATAAACCAAAAAAACAAATACAGCATTGGCATTAGTGCCTGGGCCAATGGCATCTTTGGGAAACCCTTTTCAGCACAGGGTTAAGATATTGTTTAGACGAATTAGAAAAGATTAGCAACATAAAAAAAATCCTCCCTTTTGGAATTCCAATACATGTATTGTTTTTCTCACTTCAAAAGAGGCTTTTTAGTTTAGTATCAGAGGGGTAGCCATGTTAGTCTGGATCTGTAAAAAGCAACAGAGGGTTCTGTGGCACCTTTAAGACTAACAGATGTATTGGAGCAAAAGCTTTCGTGGGTGAATGCCCACTTCGTTAGTGCATTCAGGATGTTTTAGATAAGCATATTAAAAACTTGAATCAGTGTCAGGATTGCATAGGTTTTTTAAAAACACTTGCATTCTGTGAAGTGCAACACAGTATGTAATATTTTATAGTAAGCAGTTATTAGTAAGTCATTGCTATAACAATGCACGTTAACTTACTTTTCAGTATTGTAAGTATATGTAAAATGTAGTTTAAAATGAACAACATTTTCTGCATGGAGTTTATGCTCAGCTGAATGCATGTAAGGTTAATGTGCACATCTAGAGTTTTATTAAAAATCCCAGATATTTGGAAGGGAGCAAACCCTCCTGTATCAGAGCATTAGCCAACCACTTAATAATGACGGGGGCTAGGAAGAAACTTCCCCAATGGCAGATGATTGCCTATCGTACTACTACAGCATTTCTTGCACTTTCCAGTGAAGCAGTTAATACTGGCTACTGCCTGAGACAGGGTCCTGGACCACTGGTCTGATCTGGTAAACCAGTTCCTTCTTTCCTATGATGTAATCTTACTCATACTCTGGTTAATCTGTTTTAAAAGTAACTTGAATAGACTTGGGTGGCTGAGTTTATTTTAAAACATACACACATGCCATTTATTGAAATGTAATAGTACTTAGCATTTAAGTAGCAGCATTTCTTACCCACAGTCTCACAGATCAACATAACTTCACAAAGGTGGGTATTTTGATATCCATCTTATTGATAGTCCAATTGAGGCACAGAGCATTGGAAGTAACTTGCCCAAACTCACACACTGCGTAAAATGCAAAGCCAGGTCTGAAACCAATGTATTCTCTACTAGATCTCCTTTCTTTCTTCAGCAGCCTGAAAGAGGAAAGCCCCTCCACCAGGCCCCTTGTGGCCAAATTATTAAGGAAATAACATTCTTTTCTCATTATTGTCCTTGGTAATTTACAAAATATGGATCACCATTTTCTGAGATTAGCTACTGTATAAGAATGTCCAAGACCAGCATGGGAGAAATGATCTGATTTTTCCTTCCTTTCCTTCATGATATCCTAGAGTTCTTGGGTGAGGGGGGAATTTGGGGGACAGGGAAGCATCACTTTCTTTTAGCAACATACATGAAATTTCTGTACAGATAATACCTATGGCAAGCCTTTATTGTGATAGGCAAAACAATGTGGCAGCTATAAAATCTGTTCGTTTCCCTCTTCCAGTGATAGCTCTAGGTTTAAAAAAAAATAGTTGGGTACATCCTTCCTAAGATTCCCATGGTCCTCTGTAACATAAGGCTGTTTGCATTAGGATATATCATATTACATATTTAAAAGACAGTTGGATCAAGCACGCTGAAGTTAAGAAATGCCAGAATTAGGGTTGCCCATGCAATCTTAATTTGTCCCCTGGTACATATGCATTATGAGACTATCTTTAATGACAAGATCACATACTAATGTTTTCCTCCACAGGATCCCTGTCTCATTCAGTGCATAACATGGATGGTGCTCACTGACTGAGTAGTGATTCAATATTTCTCATCTTCCTCATTCAAATGTAGCCCTGTGCCCTATTTGCTACACACCATCTAAACTTTGCACTGAAAACCAAGTTAACTTCCTTGTGGGCTCATCCGTAGTGCTCCTTGCTGTAATAAGAGTGCTGCAAAGAGTAATGGCATTACCTCACAGGGGTTTCGGACAATAGGGAGGTACCAACCCTATTTTACAAATGGGGACATGAGGCAAACATATTAAGGCCCAAATTGGCAAAAGTATCCGCTGACTTCGGGCTCCCAACCTGAGACTCCCCAGGCTTGATTTTTGTTTCCAAGCACTCAGAACTCCATATGTTCAAAGCACAGTGCCAATCTGCTCTAGTTGCAGTCGTGAGTGCTCAGCAGTTCTGCAAATCTGGCCCCAGATGTTTCACACTGGGCATCCAGAAAGCCAGACGCACAATTTATGACCCCTTGTGACTCGCTGAGAATCACCTACACTTTTGCGGCAGACAGAATTCAGTTCTCCTGGGCGGACCAGGAAGACCATCCTTTCTGTTCATGTTGCATTACTACATGCTTCCCAACTTTGTGAACAAACAAAGCAGTGCTCCAACAGACACCAGCCTCCTTTGCTACACAACCCTGACTCATTCCCTGAGCACCTCCATCTTATGCACTAATGAGACAGGGGTCATGCAGATGTGGGGAAAGCAATGCAATCATGTACTTAAAGATTGCATCATAATGCACATGCACAAGAGAGCATCCGAAGAAGTGGGCTGTAGTCCACGAAAGCTTATGCTCTAATAAATTTGTTAGTCTCTAAGGTGCCACAAGTACTCCTGTTCTTCTTTTTGCGGATACAGACTAACACGGCTGTTACTCTGAAACCTAATAAAGGCTGCACAGGCAACTTGGTCTCCTGCCACTTTGCACACCTGGCTCTTCCAGCGTCCCATTCCATTTTGTGGAAAACATCAAAATTTTGATTTTTTGTTCTGAATTGGAACAAAACCAAATTTTGAAATGTTGAAATCCTACCCCAAATGCAGCCTAGCTCTAGTCTGAAGTCATGCAACTGCTTTGGAGCCCCCTAGTGGACTGTCTGCTGAACAGCCAGGCTCCTTCATTTGGACCATGGACGGCTATATTGCTAAACCAAGGACTCTGAGTCATCACGGAGAAATACTTATTTTCCACGCTTTCCTGAGTGGAGCAGTGGCCACGCCTGGTGTCCAGCAGATTATGGAAGTGCTAAGAGGCTGTTTCTGCTCATTGTTGGTGGTCTGGGAAAGCTTGTTGAGATGTCCAGCCCCACTTTCCCAGTCTCCAGAGGCTTGGATATGCTGGGGCTACCCAAATCAAACCTGAACGCTGACCCTTTGGAGGGCTGCTCATCACTAGACTCCCCCTTGTGATTGTGTGATTAGACTTAACCCTTGAGACTAGAGCTGGCTGAAAATTTTCCAATGGGAAAACTGTTCTGTCGCAAAATGCTGATTCAATAGTGTGACGCTTTCTTGGGGTGCCCAGGAGTATGAGTCACCTTGTAAACACCCCCGCCTCCCCTCCTTTAGGAGAGAGACTTGCTGATGATCACCTGGGTGTCAGCTCCCTGACAGCATCAGTCTGTTAGCCACCCAAACAATTTCCCCAGGGCTCTGGGAGCCCTTACTTTGCTTTGCAGATTAACGGTAAGTGCACCCCAACTGCTTTGTCCTCTTGGATCATTCCCCTGAAATCTCCCACCCTTCTGGACACTCTCAGAAATTACCAGCTAAACTGTCCCCAGCTTGTCTGGTTCAATTGAGGATCAGCTCCAATATCACATCACAGCACTGAGCTCTATTTACGGGTAATCATAAGTTTATTATCAAAAGCTAAGGCTTAAGAGAAAGTGAATGAGCACAGTGGTGGAAAGAGGAATGGTTACATATCAAACAAAAAGTATAATATACTCCCTAGTGTCTAAACTGAACTGGAACGGGCTAAACCTTTGTCTAAAGTAGTTTCTCTCACCTAAAGCAATCTCCCAGTGTCTCCAACCAAAATGGATGGGGTCCCCCTTTCACAAATGCAGAAAGCACTGTCCTTGCTTCCTCAGCGAAGGATGCGGGGGTGTCTTTTTGCCTTCCCCTTACATTCCCCAAAGTCATTGTTTTGTCCCCGGAGTCAGGATGACCCCATGGTAATTCCCTGGTGAGCTGTTTCCATGTTGCCTTCACATCTTCATGTTGACATTGTATGCAAAGGGGCTTCTGTTGTGTTGACTTACAATGCTTATTTACTTTACATGTGAACCAAGGCAGGGGAATGAATATATATCCTTTGTCTGGTCAAAACCTGTTCGTCAACCCCGCTTTGACTCAGACTTTAAAACCTGCTTTCCAGACTATATACATGACTCCTTAAATAGCCTCAGTACATCCATCTCTCAGCGATTATGAGGCTCAATAGGACACAAGCTTTTACTAGATACCTCACTTGACCTTCTTTGTGTAAATACTATAAAAGCAATATGATGGGTGTAGTGAGTTCATGAGGCCTGTCAGGAGCTACTGTTACAGAATGGTGAACCCTTTTGCCAGGTGGCATTTTGATAGATTCTTAGGGGCACAGACGGAATTGAAATGTTCTGTGGGAATGTGTCAATTCTGTCAACAGATTCAAGAGAAAACAGCCAATCTGATTTCCAGCCTGGCAGATGGGCGGGGTAGGCAGGCTAGCTGGCTGCAAGTATGTCACCTGGTAAGCCAACACCAAAGTGGATTGTCCCATGTCATTGGATCGTCCCATTTCAATGGAAATTCCAAAATGTCAGTGTCTTATTCTGCCTTGAAATGAAGTGTCACCATTGTGGAATTTCCAGCTAAATGGAAATTCCTTTTCCAGTCATCTCTGCTTGAAGCACTGTAGTCTTTGGACTTCTTTAAGGCACTGGGCTGAAACTTGGAAGGTCCAGGTTCGGTTCCTGGCTCTGCCACAGATTTCCTGTGTAACCTTAAGCAAGTCATTTAGCTTCTCCATGTCTCCACCCCCCTTCTGTACAATAGGGCTAATAATTCTTCCTTGGTCTCTTTCAACTGTAAGTTCTTTGGGGCAGAGATTGTCTCTTACCGTGTATGCACCACACCCACCACAATGGGGCTCTGATGTTGGTTTGGGCATCCAGATGCTACTGCTGATTAGATACCTATATTGAAGTGTGAAGAACAGTGGAGATGCTTCGGCTAGCTAACATCAACAATATCAGTTGAAGGCCTGTTTTTCAGCCAGGCCAACTGATGTCAAGGTAGATGTCAATATGATAAGGGTGCCAATGAACCACTACTTCACAGACTATTGTAAGGCTGATGATGGCATTTTTAGGGGATGCCATGTGTTCTTGGAGCAAGTAAACAGTTGGTTTAGCAGGTAAAAGTATTCAGTTTGCTGTACATAGCGCCAGAGACATTAGATGGAAATAAACCGATTAGGGAGTTTACTCCATCAACCCTATCCCAAGACATATGGCATTATACCCTACAAGACATTCTCCAGTGTAATGCCCACTCTTAAATGTCTCCCAGGAGGACAGAGTGGAAGTTGGATTGCTTGAGGCTATTCCATAGCCTAACGGATCTAATGATTAACAACCAGCCAAAGTTTTCCTGTGCTTGCTTTCATCCTGCTACTTTTATTTATACTGCCCTAGATCATCCTAATTCTTGCCCTCCTTGGCGCGCTACATTCTGTTGTCAGCTGTGTCCTTGGTTTCCATTGTCTTCAATGGGAACCCTATGCTATGGGAATCCAAGAACAGACTTTCCCTGTGGTGTTTACACCTTTCAGATCCATGCAGCTCTTTCTAAACAGCCCTCTAAAACTTGAATAATCTGTACCTTATGGGACAACTCAGGGGATGGTGTAAATAGCTACGTGCTTCATGAAACAACGGCACACTGTACAAGAGCTAATTACACGGGCATTTTGCATGCAGAATGAAATGCTTAGAGCTTAAGAGTCAGGTTTGAATCCTAAGGATCAAATCCTGCGCAATAGGAGTCTTGCCACTGACTACAGTAGGACCAGAACTTGGACCTATATGCAAAAGCAAAGTAGACTTCCCCCCATGCATTAAACTAGACCCCCAAATGCTGCATAAAAGGGAGGAAGCATGGTCTACTGGTTAAAGTATAGGATTAGAAGTCCCACTGTGCCATAGATTTGCTGGGTGACCTCAGACAAGCTTTATAGGTGAAAATCTTCAAAGGTTAGGGATTTACATTGATTTTAGGTTCCTAAATGTAGAAGTAAGCTCATTTACAGACATGATGAGTTCCCACTGCCCCAGGTGAAGACAAAAGGAGCTGTGGGTACTCAGCACCTCTGAAAATCAAACACCCAACTTTGAAAACATTGGTCTTAAATAGGGAAATAGAAATGAGAGAATGTATTTGTAAAATAGGGAAACATGCTAACCTGACTTATAGGAATATTAGTCTTAGGTCCTATTTAAAGTACCCTGGGAACCTCAGATGTGTTTTCTGTTGTCAATTGCCCTCCCAAAACAGACAGCAATATTCCACATCTTCCTTAATTTCCTATCTGATTATTCCCTGGAAATAGTCATATTAATTACCAGTTGATTTGCATTTTTACAAGAAGGCCTAGATGAAGGTGTCTCTTCCATTGTGTACTGCAACTGGTGGCTCTTTGGATCAGCTGGTCCCCCTGGGACTCAAATCCAGAACCTTGCACATGAAAAGCAGACATAAGCACTATCCTAATGGCACCTTACTCACTGATGGTGAGATCCCTTGGGAATCAGCAGCTGATGTTTCCCATGGACCATAACTGCTAAGATGGGGCAGAAGGGGAAAGTTAGCTTCAGAAAATAACTGGGTCTCAGGTAACTTCAATAGGAAATGAACTGGCAGCCAGCACTGTGATCAGCATGGCCTGCTTAAAAGTCTAGCAGCTTCATTTCACACTAGCTAAAGCTGTTAAGGGGCCTTTACCTCCCAAATCCATTTCACCTGGGTGTCTTGCTACTATTTGGCCACTGCAGAAGGATGTCCAACATCTCTTCAGCATCAGTTGTGTGCTTGATTGGTGTGATTATGAATTAGTTTCTGGTGGGGAAGAATTAGCAGAGCCCTGATTTCATGTCCATATCCCTAGTAGTTGGGGGGGTGGAGAAAGGGAGTGATGGGGAGAAGGGATATGAAACTATATTGCACTGAAGTTCTGTGTGTGCATGCACCAATGACTAGCAAAGCATTTTGTAAACATTTGCAGCAGAGTCTAGCAGATATGGAATTGGACTGTGAATACAACCTGGCTACTAGTCTCAGCTCTTGAGCTACTGTGTGACTGTGACCAACTCACTTCCCTTCTCTCTGCCTCTATTCTCCCCTCTGCCAAACAGGAGTAGTTTTACCAATCACTTGTGTAAAGTGCCTTCTGATCAGTGAATAAGAAGAGCTACAAAGAGCTAAGTATTAAGTCCTGGGAAATAGGTAAGCACTACTCTCTATTACAGAGATTGGGAAGCTGAGGCAAGGAAAATAAGTGACTTAGGATACGTCTACACTACAAGTTAGGAGTGTGATTCCCCAGCCCACATACACATACTCGCGGTAGCCCAGTGAGAGCTAGCATGTGTATAAATAGTGTAGCTGGGGAAGCATGGCTTAGTCATGTTGAGTACAAACCTGCCTGAATCCTGTGTCGGAGTAGAACCCATATCTCCTGATTCCCAGTCATATGCTCTGGGTCAGTAGATTAATTTCTCTGCAGAAGTGGGAGCATGGGAATGGGGGGAGGGAGGGAGGAGTTAAACCTCCACATCCTTATACCCCTAGGACTGAGTGTTCTGGGGTTACACACCTCCGATCTGTTATCATTGGCCTCTTTCCCCCTTGCATCTCTCACCTCTGACTCCCTCTCGCTGCCTTGGTCCTCCTCTGCAAAGAAGCTGAAGGCAGGCCTCTCCCGCAATGAATCTGGTAGCCTTGTGCTGCTGCCCCACCTGTTGTGGCTGCCACAGCCCTGCCCCCACGGAGCTGTACACACATTCCTGAGGTGGGCTCTATTTGGTTCCTGTTGGGAACTGGCATTGGGGTGAGGGGGAAGCAGACAGGCAAATGTGTTGTCTGGTAAGGGGAGGCAGAGCTGCTAGAACTCACATAGGGCAAAAATCCCGGCTAGCTCCACTTCCCAGCCTCCCTCCCTGTTGGCTTGACTCTCTGGTGGCTTCTCCTTAATGCCACATAACTGGTGATCCTCTAAGGTACACATGGCCTATGAACTACCCAGCTAGTTGCCATGGGCAAGCCCCAAAGCTTGGAACTGGCTCCCAATCTAAAGATCCCCAAATCTCACAGGGGCTGATTCTGGCCCATCTCCAGTTAGAAGCCTCTCTATTGCCTCAGTCTCACAGCTCCATGGGACTTTCCTCGCCCGAGACAAATAGTCCCTTCTTCCCTGCTCAGGGTGCCCAGAGCAGAGGAAAGAGTATCTGAGGAGACTGGAGCCTCTCAGCTAGCAGAAGCAGTGGAGACAAAGCCAGGGATGGCTGAGGGGAGTCAGTGGGAACCAGAGGGCCTCAAGGCCAGACTTGGGGAGGGACCAGAAGAGCATGAGGAAGGTCAAAGGAAGGGATGGGAGAGCCTGAAGCAGCCACCCCATCTTGTCTCTGCTTTGCACTTCCCCTTCCTTGTGCCCCATCCTGTTAGTCTGCCCTGTCCCCACTATATTAATACCGAGCTCTACTTAGCACTCTTCACCCATAGATCTCAAAGCACTTTGCAAAGCAGAGCAGCATTCTTATCCTCATTTTACAGCTGGTTAAACTGAGGCACAGAGAAATAAAGTGACTTGTGCATGGTCACCCAGCAGGGCAGTGGCAGAGCTAGGAGTAGAACCCAGGTCACCTGAGCCCCAGGCCACTGCTCTGTCGGTTATGCCAGTGGTTCTCAAACTTATTTGATCATGCCCCTCTTCTTTGTGTCTGTAGTAGCTTGTGCCCTGTACAAGAGTTTGCTGGGGCTCGACCCTCTCCGGGGTGGCGGGGAGCCACACCGGCTCACTACACACCGGTGAGCTTGGGAAATTCGTCTGGCCATGGGGTCTCCCTCGGCAGCTCTTGCTGTAACCGTAAGAACACAGTAAGCCCGGCCCTGCTCAGGGCGGGCAATAATGCTATGTCAGGAGCTCAGGCCTCAGTCAGGACTGAGCAACAAACGAGTACAAAGTATTAAGCCCGGGCCCTAGGTCAGGGTGGTGCAACAAACACTGAGTCAAGAGCTCAGGCCCTCAGTCAGGGCTGAGCAACACTAGTAGGCCCCAAGCCTCAAAAGGCCTGGGAGAGGGGGAGACTGCCACTCACGGGTTGGCTGGCAGGGGGGACGCAGGCCCTCCCACTCCACTGCGTCCCAACCCAGGGCCCTAGCGGCGGCAGAAGACCCGCTGCTGTCAGAGTGGATCCTGGCCGCAACACACTGACATAGGCTCGGGCAGTGATGCAGCCAGACTGGGGTCGGCTGCCCCTGGACTACTTCCACACGCCTCCTCGGGGCCTACCTTGGTCCTGGTGTTGGCCTCTGGGGGATCCAGGACCATGGGTTCGTCAGGGCAGGGATTGATCGGCAGGCCCGGTGGCTCCTGCGGATAGCGGGCGCAGGGCAGGCCCGGCCAGTCCTGGCGGCCGCCTTGGGCCGCGGGGTCTTCCCAGTCACAAGCTAGGCTGGAGATGTCTGGTCGCTCTGGCGGCTGGGGACTGACTGAGCTGTGAGGGCGAGCTTTTATACTTCTGGGTCGCCACCTGACCCTCTGAGGGGCGGGCTCAGAGCTCCCTGGCTCTGCCCACTCCGGCCTCCGGATGGGCTCTTCCCCCTCCAGGGCGGCGGAGAGCCACATCACCTCACTACATGCCCCCATTGGCTGGCCAGCCCGCAGCCACCGTTCTCTGTTCGCCCAGCTTTGAAGGCAGAATGCTTTGGCTGCTAGCTGGGCACCCAGCTCTGGTATGGCATTAGAACCCTGACTTCTCTGCTGCTGCTGACGGCAGCACTGCCTTCAGACCTGAGTGCCCGGCCAGCAGCCGCTGCTCTCCAGATGCCCAGCTCTGAATGTGCACAGTAAATATTTTTCATAATTCTTTTTGCATCACCTCCAGAATCCATTCCATGCCTGCTGGGGGCACATGCCCCCCAGTTTGAGAACCTCTGCACTATGCCACTTTGCAGCCATCAGTCAGGTTGGTTCCTCCTTCTCCGTACTAGCTGGGCACTCATAAAGGGTGCATCATGAGCACAGGAAACACCGTCTCCCTGCTCTCAGTGCCAGAATCAGAGTCCCTGGTGACTGAGAGGAACCTGCCTGGCTCCAGCACAATGCACAAGGGGAGGGGTAACTGTCATGGGGCTGCTTTGTCCCAGCCTATGGGAAGATGGTGACACAGCAGCAGAACGACCCCTGTATATGTGCATGTTCGCTGAAAGCAAATCCTTGGGTGCTGGCTTCCTGAGCTCTAGGCTTGTTGGATGTTGAGGCTGTTCCATCTCCCAGGATGGGAGAGAGGGCCTGTGGGAGGGATGTAGGAAAGAGAGTGAGGTAGGGAAGGAATGGGAATGAGGAGGAGCAGAAGGAACTGGGAGGAAGGCTGGTCTTTTGGTTAAGGCAGTGGGCCAGAGTACAAAAGGTCTGGATTCAGTTCTCGTCTTTGCCGCACACTCCCTGTGTGACCTGGGGCAAGTCACTTAATTTCCCTATGCCTCTGTTCCCCATCTGTATAGCAGGGATGATCATCTTTCTTTTGGCTGCCTAGACTATAAACTCTTTGGGAGCAGGGAGTCCTGTGTGTTTACACAGAGCCTAGCACACTGGGGCACTGACCTTGTTGGGGTCTCTAGGTGCTTTGAGTCTCCTTTCACTGAGCTTGGTTTTAAGCTGATCTAACTCCATTGAGCCCAGTCACTCTTGGCCTATAGTGAGGTACATGAGAAGAGCATTGGGTCTGTAAGCCCAACTATTTAGTGACACTTGGCATTCATGGTTAATTATATATTGTCCCCTGAGTGTTGATCTGTTGGTCTCTCTTCACTTTCTTGCAGATCTATTGGACCAGAAGCCCCTGTACTGCTTCAATCTGACGTCCATGCAGGACTCAGAGTTGATCCTCACTGCCACATTCCACTTTTACTCGGACAAGCGCCCCCGGCACCGGGAAGTGTTCTGCAAACGCTCCAAGAACTCGTCCTGCCGCCTCCTCCACTTGCCCCAGATCCCACGGCTCAGCCTCATTTTCCGAAGCATTCTCCAGAACTCCGCCTATGGGCTGGTGAAAGGCAATGTCACAGTGTTCCTCCACAGGCGAGGGGCTTGGCAGATGAAGGACATCTCCCACATCATAAAGGAATCTAAACGGGATGGTGAGCTCATCCTCTGTGTGGAGCTTGACTCTGGAGAGAAATACCAGGGCTTCCCCGAACAGCAAACCAATCACTTACCGTACATACTGGTTTATGCTAATGACCTGGCCATATCAGAACCCAACAGTGTGGCCGTCACTCTACAGCGATATGACCCGTTCCCTTCCAGTGATGGGGATCCCAGCCTATCCCCCAATGCTTCCACAGACACCCGGGTCAGGCGAGACATATTTCTTTCCAGCTCTATCCAGAACAACGAGCTGCCGGAGGTGGAATATAACAACAACAAATACAACAAACATGACATATGGGAAAGTGCCTACAAGTCCCTAAAACCCAAAACCTCACGCAAGGACCGGAGGAGGAAAGGTCAAGAAAACACAGAGGTGCTCTCAAAATCTCAGATGCTAAATTTTGATGAGAAAACCATGAAGAAAGCCAGACGAAAACAATGGAACGAGCCCAGGATTTGCTCTAGAAGATACATGAAAGTGGACTTTGCTGACATTGGCTGGAATGAATGGATCATATCTCCCAAGTCATTCGATGCATATTACTGTGCTGGGGCTTGCGAGTTTCCAATGCCCAAGGTAGTATGAGTCTCTACTGCTGATGCACTTGTCTTTATTTGCAATATGTTGATTTAAGATTACTTAGTCCATCCAACTGCTCCTGCTACTGTGGGATTTTTCCCTTCTTCACAATGCTCAAGGGCTCTGTCCAATCTAGTTTAATGCAAATAACTAGCTCTTAAATGGTACTTTTCATCCACAGATCTCAAAGCCCTTTTAAAAAGAGGTCAGTATCACTATATCCATTTTACAGTTGGGGAAACTAAGGCACAGAGAGGTGATGTGACTTGCCCAAGGTCATCCAGTTGGCTAGTGGTGAAGCCAGGAAACAAACCCAGGTCTTTTGAGTTCCAGTCCAGTGCTCTGTCCTCTATAGGGTTTCCACCAAATTATTTCGGAGCCTATTCTGAAGCCTAACAGATATCGCCATTAAGAAATTTTTCTTACCAAATCTTCAGCTTGCTTTTGGATGGGAGGGAAGATTCTACATTAATGGGGCCCAACAATACATCATACAATAGTGTTACTGCTGTATTTTGAATCCCTTCTATAGAACTAGATGAAACTTATTAATAAAGTTCCAAGCTGAAGTCCTGTGGGAGCTTTGCCTTCTAGATTTGACCCCAGATGTACATTATGGTTATTATGATTTCCTGCTTTTCTTCGCTGCTAGAACCTGCATATGTGAAAGCAATCTTATATCTAACTCCTCATTCAGCACTACCAGACAAATGAGTTTTCTACACTCACTGGAGATGTCCTTCTACATTCAAATGTGTAGATATCATCTGTGCCCTCAACAGGGCACCATAAGAAATAGCAGAAAATGCTAGAAAGGATAATCTATGGAGTTTTTGTAAGATATGGAGATAATTAATTTTGTAGAGACTTGGATTTTTAAACAACACACTTTCAAAGCAGGGCACAACTTATACAACTTCAGAAACCTGACAAATGTACATTTGTTGGGGGAAGAGTCCACATGGTTTTTGTAAAGGGAAATCATGCCTCCCCAATCCAATAGAATTCTTTGAGGGGGTCAACAAGCATGCGGACAAGGGCGATCCAGTGGATATAGTGTACTTAGATTTTCAGAATGCCTTTGACAAGGTCCTTCACCAAAGGCTCTTAAGCAAAGTAAGCTGTCGTGGGATAAGAGGGAAGGTCATCTCCTGGATCAGTAATTGGTTAAAAGATAGGAAACAAAGGATAGGAATAAATGGCCAGTGTTCAGAATAGAGAGTGGTAAATAGTGGTGTCCCCCAGGGTTCTGTACTAGGAGCAGTCCTATTCAATATATTTATAAGTGATCTGGAAAAAGGGGTAAACAGCAAGGTGGCAAAATTTGCAGATGATACAAAACTACTCAAGATAGTTAAGTCCAAAAGAAGACTGCAAAGAGTTACAAAGGGATCTCACAAAACTGGGTGACTGGGCAACAAAATGGCAGATGAAATTCAATGTGGATAAATGCAAAGTAATGCACATTGGAAAACATAGTCCCAGCTATACTTATAAAATGATGGGGTCTAAATTAACTGTTACCACTCAAGAAAGAGATCTTGGAGTCATTGTGGATAGTTCTTTGAAAACATCCACTCAGCGGCAGTCAAAAAAGTGAACAGAATGTTGTTGAGAATCATTAGGAAAGGGATAGATAATAAGACAAGAAATATCATATTGCCTCTATATAAATCCACTGTACGCCAACATACTGAATATTGCATGCAGATCTGGTCACCCCATCTCAAAAAGATATATTAGAATTGGAAAAGGTACAGAAAAGGGAAACAAAAATCATGACTGGTGTGGAGAAAGTAAATAAGAAAGTGTTATTTACTCCTTCTCATAACACAAGAACTAGAGGTCACCAAATGAAATGAATAGGCAGCAGGTTTAAAACAAACAAAAGGAAGTATTTCTTCACACAACATACAGTCAACCTGTGGAACTCCTTGCCAGAGGATGTTGTGAAGGCCAAGACTATAACAGAGTTCAAAAAGGAACTAGATAAGTTCATGGAGGATAGATCCATCAGTGGCTATTAGACAAGATGAACAGGGATGGTGTCCTTAGCCTGTGTTTGCCAGAAGCTGGGAATGGTCAACATGGGTTAGATCACTTAATGATTATCTTTTCTGTTCATTCCCCTGGAAGCACCTGGCATTGGCCACTCTTGGGAATACAGGATACTGGGTTAAATGGACCATTGGTCTGACTCAGTATGACCATTCTTATGTTCTTACATAGAAAATGCATGTGTACATGCAAACTGCTTAGATGAGCAGAAAAGCATAATGCATATACGGAGGACTTTTGAATAGGAAGGTTGTAATACCTCTGTATTTGGCAACCACTACTGCAATACTGTGTTTGGTTCAGGTGTCAACAGTTCAACAAGGATGTTGATACACTGAGAGGGTTCAGAGAAGAGCCACAAGAATAATTAAAGGATTGGAAAACCTGCCTTACAGTGAGAGACTGAAGGAGATCAATCTACTTAGTTTACAAAGAGACGGTTAAGGGGTGACTTAGTCACAGACTATAAGTACCTTTATGAGGAACAAAAATTTGATGATAAAGGGCTCTTCAATCCAGCAAACAAACAAGATCCAAAGGCTAGACAAATTCATACTAGAACTAAGGCACAATATTTTAACCGGGAGGGTAATTAACCATTGGGAAAAAAATTACCAAGAGTTGTGGTGAATTCTCCATCACTGGCAATTTTAAAATCAAGATTAGATATTTTTCTGAAAAGATCTGCTCTAGTTCGAATAGGAATTAATTGAGGGAAGTCCTATGGCCAGCGTTATACAGTGGGTCAGACTAAATGATCACAGTGGACCCTTCTGGCCTTAGCCTATGAATTACCCAACGTGCACACAAATAACGGATAATGCTTTATGTCAGAGAATCTCCAAAAACTGAAATAGGTGTCATCCCTTTTTACAGATGGGAAAACTGAGGCACAGAGGTCACCCAAGGCCACTTGTGAAGTCTGTGGCATAGAATCCACATCAGACTCCCAATCCTGTGCTTCAGCCATAAGCCCCTTTGCTCCAACAAATCTGGGTTCTTGTGAACAAATTGATTATGTCAGTTTTTCTGTGTTAAACCTGCTGTTCCACACTGCACAGGGCCAAAAGTGAGTGAAGAATTCTTAGTCGGAATACAAAAAAATCTTAAATCTGAAATATATCATAAATAGGCTAAGTTGTTTCTAAGGTAAGGAACAGCAAACTATAGACGTAGGTCTCTTTAAGTATTCAGGTGTCAAAACTAATCCAGTTTTCATGCTATCACTACTTGGCCTTCAGCAGTATTAGGCATGTAGATGCATCTGAGCCACAGAGTTGAAATTCTGATAGATGCAGCTCCAAAATCTGTGTGGGTTCAGATCTGTGGTTTTGGTTTGGGCCTGTCTCTTGTTATGTCCCACTGTTCTGGAAAGTCTGCTTGCTGGCTGCTCACAACTTGTATTTCAGAGAAAATAAATACAATACTGAGATATAAAGCCAAATTTTCTGTCGTTGATAAGTTTGAGCACCCACTATCTGAGCACAGAGAAGGGAAACTAAATTATTGGATACAGTCTTCAGCTATCCACTTCCAAGCAGGCAAACTACTTAATCTCTAGGAGGTGGGTGAGGGGAGGAAATACTATTTGCAAGGGCAAGTACAAATGTTGGGACATGTAAAAATGTGGTCACTCAAAACGAGTGGTCAAGAATGTGGGCGTGTGATTTTGGATGTCATAAAAGTTAGAGGTCAGGTTCAGGATGCTCTGAAAACTTGTCCTAGACCAGCCAACACGGGAATGGGAGATTGATAAGCTGTAACTAAAGAACAAAGTGCTCTCTTTGCGGGATACAGTGCTGGAGCCATGCGATACATCTGGGATGCTGAGCATTGACAAATCAGGAGAGAAGTGTTTTCCTTTCTGCTGGGATTTTAATAAGAAACTGACTAGAGAGTGAAGTCCTCCATCTATGTCCAAAACACAGGTATCAGCACTGCATGCTGACACACCTTGCCCAAGTGCCTCTCCCCTGGCCCAGAGAGGCTACCTGTGAGGTAAGGGATAAGTCCCATTTCCATGGCCTGTCAATCACTAGCCTGGCTGCTGGGATTGCCAAACAAGTGCCAGTTCTGATGGTGGCCAGTTTTGATAGTGTGGACGCCTGTCTGCTAGGAATTGAGTCCCACTAACCAGTTCACTTAGAGAAATGTTGGTCTGGAAGGGACCTTGAGAGGCCATCTAGTCCAGCCCCCTGTGTGGAGACAGAACAAAGTAAACCTAGATCATCCCAGAGAGATGTTTGTCCAGCCTGTTCTTAAAAATTTCTAGTGACGGGGATTCCACAACCTCCCTTGGAAGCCAATTTCAGGGTTTGACTATCCTTAGAGTTAGAAGGTTTTTCCTAATATCAAACCTAAATCTCCCTTGCTGCAGATTAAGCCCATTACTTCTCATCCTAACTTCAGTGGACCTGGAGAATGACTGATCACCAGCCTCTTTGTAACAGCCCTTAAGATATCTGAAGACTATCAGGTCCCCCCTCATTTTTTTCTCAAGACTAAACATGCCCAGTTTTTTTAATCTTTCCTCAGAGCTCAGGTTTCCTAAAGCTTTTATCATTTTTGTCACTGTCCTCTGGACTCTTTCCATTTTCTCCACATCTTTTCTAATATGGTGCACCAGAACTGGACAGAATACTCCAGCTGAGGCCTCAATGATGCCAAGTAGAACAAGACAATTAGCTCCCATGTCTTACATATGACACTCTTTTTAATACACCCCAGAATTATATTAGCCTTTTTCTTAAGGGCATCACGTTGTTGACTCATATTTAATTTATGATCCACTATAACCTCCCTGATCCTTTTCAACAGTACTACCACCTACCCAGTTATTCCCCATTTTTTAGTTGTGCATTTGATTTTCCTTCCTAAGTGAAGTACTTTGCATTTATCTTTATTGAATTTCATCGTGTCCAATTCAGACTAATTCTCCAATTTGTCAAGGTCATTTTGAATTCTGATCCTGTCCTCCAAAGTGCTTGCAGCCACTCCCAGCTTGGTGTCATCTGCAAATTTTATAAGCATCCTCTTCACTCCATTATCCAAGTCATTAATGAAAATATTAAATAGTACCCTGACCCAGGACTGAACCCTGAAGGACCCCACTAGATATACCCACCCAGTGTGACAATAAACAATTTATATTGAGTATAGTCTTTCAACCAGTTGTGCACTCACTTTATAATAAATTCATCTAGACTACATTTCCCTAGTTTGCTTATGAGAATGTCATGTGGGACTGTGTCAAAAGCCTTACTAAAACAAAGATATATCACAGCTACTGCTTCCCACCTATCCTATCCACTAGGCCAGTAATCCTGTCAAAGAAGGAAATTAGGTTGGTTTGTCATGATTTGTTCTTGACAAATCCATGCAGACTATTCCTCATAACCCTATTATCCTCCAGGTGTTTCAACTTGATTGCTTAATAATTTGTTCCAGTATCTTTTCCGGTATCAAAAATTTAGGCTGATTGATCAGTAATTCCAAGGGTTCTTTTTGTTCCACTTTTAAAAGATAGATACTATGTTTACCCGTCTCCTGTCCTCTGGGACCTCCCCCATCCTTCATGAGTTCTCGGAGGTAATTGCTAATGGTTCTGAGATTTCTTCAGCTAGTTCCTTAAGTACCCTAGGATGAATTTCATCTGGCCCTTCCAATTTGAATACATTGAACTAATCTAAATAGTCTTTAACCTTTTCTTTTCCTGTTTTGGCTTGTGTTCCTTTACTCTTGTGGTAAATATTAATTGTGTTGAGTATCTGATCGCCATTGACCTTTTTAGTGAAGACTGAAGAAAAATAGGCATTAAATACCTCAGCCTTCTTGATGTTATCAGTTATGAGCACTCCTTCCCTACTAAGGAAAGCAGTGGTTCTTAGCCAGGGGAATGTGTATCCCTGGGGGATGCAGAGGTCTTCCAGGGGGTACATCAACTCATCTAGATATTTGCCTAGTTTTACAACAGGTGAAATGAAAAGCACTAGCAAAGTCAGTATAATCTAAAATTTCATATGACTTGTTTATACTGCTCTAAATATTATACACTAAAATATAGGTACAATATTTATATTCTAATTGATTGATTTTATATTTATATGGTAAAAATGAGAAAGTCAGCACTTTTTCAATAACAGTGTTCTGTGATACTCTTGTATTTTTATGTCTGATTTTGTAAGCAAATAGTTTTTAAATGAGGTGGAACTTGGGGGGTAAGCAAGACAAAGACTCCTGAAAGGGGTACAGTAGTCTGGATAAGTTGAGAGCCACCGAAGCAGAGGACCTACACTTTTTGTCTTTCTCTTGCTCCCAATGTGTTTAAAGAACTCTCCTTAATGCCTTTTATGTCCATTGCTAGGTGTAACTCATTTTCTGCCTTAGCCTTTCTGATTTGTTCCCTGTGTTCTTGTGCTATTCCTTTGCGCTCCTTGGTAATTTGTCCATGTT
Organism: Trachemys scripta elegans; assembly: GCF_013100865.1. Classification (NCBI taxonomy): domain Eukaryota; kingdom Metazoa; phylum Chordata; order Testudines; family Emydidae; genus Trachemys; species Trachemys scripta. The sequence goes on along the minus strand of NC_048304.1, from coordinate 58,599,480 downwards.
TCTACTTCTTGTAGGATTTCTTTTTGATTTTCAGGTCATTAAAAAGCTTCTGATGAAGCCATAATTGCTTTTTATTATTCTTCCTATCTTTCCCTCACATCAGGGTAGTTTGCAGTTGTGCCTTTAATGTCTTTCACCAGGCTGGGGCAGGGAGTTGGGGTGCAGGAGGGGGTATGGGGTGCAGGCTCTGGGAGGGAGTTTGGGTGCAGGAGGGGGTATGGGGTGCGGGCTCTGGGAAGGAGTTTGGATGTGGGAAGGAGTGCGGGGTTGGACTTTGGGAGGGAGTTTGGGTGCAGGAGAGAATGTGGGGTTGGGCTCTGGGAGGGAGTTTGGGTGTGGGGGGGTATGGAGTGAAGGCTCTGGGAGGGAGTTTGGGTGTGGGAGGGGGNGAGGGGGTGCGAGCTCTGGGAGGGAGTTTGGGTGTGGGAGGGGATGCGGGCCCTGGGAGAGAGTTTGGGTGCGGGAGAGGGTGTGGGTTTTAGACTGGGGCAGGGGGTTGGGGTGCAGGAGGTGGCCAGGGGGTCAGTGCTTATCTCAGGCGGATACCAAAAGTGACCGGCACACACCTTTGGCAACGGGTCCTAGGCGGGGGGGCCAGGGGGTCTCCGTGCTCTGCTGCCCACAGACACCACCCCCGCAGCTCACATTGGCCGCAGTTCCCAGCCAATGGGAGCTGTGGAGATGGCGCTCGAGGCGGGGGCAGCACGTGGCGACCCCCTCCCCAGGGGCCACCGGGACATGCCGTCTGCTTCCAGGAGCGGTGCGGAGCGAGGGCAGGCAGGAAGTTGTCCCCAGTGCATTCCAAGAACTTACTAGAAATTTTGTGCTTTGCCATAATACTTTTCCAACAGATGTCTGGGTAGTTAAAGTCCCCAATTACTATCAGGTCTTGTGTTTTGAGTATTTCTGTTATTTGTTCTAAAAAAGCCTCATCCACCTCATCTTCCTGATTTGGTGGGCTATCATAGACCCCTATCATGATATCACCTCTATTTCCCCCCCTTTTATCTTTACCCAGAGACTATCAACTGATTTTCCTCTCACCTCCTTTTAGATCTCAGCACAAGTGAATATATTCTTGAAGTATAATGCAACAAATATCTCCTTTTTTATCCCACCTGCACCAGCTGTAGCCCTCTATACCAGTATTCCAGTCATGAGACTTATCCGACACAACTGGAACCCTTCCTCATTCTGGCAAGCAACCTCTCAGTAGGACTACTCACATAAGTGTTCACCATCATCAGTGAGAATTTCACAAATGAGCCTCATGACTTTTAGTCACTACTGGATTCTACTACACTTATTAATGGGGAGCAGCTCTGTAGCCACTTACCAACTCCTGAGACATCCAGTTCCCGCCAGAGAGGCATGGTTAATGTCAGGGAGGACATATTGCTAACAATCTCCAGGACCGTACACTTGTCAATATCAACTACCTAGATCTTCTGGTGATGTAAATCATCAGCATTGACTTCAGTGGAACTATGCTGACTTACACCAGCTGTGGATCTGGCTCTGTGTCTATGAGCATCTATCTAGCATTGAGTCATTGTGGAAAAATCAGTGCTGTAGTGCAAGAGTATGAACACAAAGAGCCGTGCTTTAAGCAGCAACTCGAGAATTGTGTGTGTGTGTGTTTCCCTGTGTAGGGCTCTCACTTCCATCAGAGTCCTGCAGGTCCTAGATTCTCTCTTTGTTGTGTTGGGAAATATTGAAGTTGAATCCGATACCTCTGGAGAAGTCCTTTTGGAGTCTCCTCTAGGTAGGATCCAGGAGTTTCTGCCAAGTTTCACATGTCTGGATGCTTTTGATCCACACTTTGTTCCCTGGTCTCCATTCAGGTAGTGCTTTTATTATGTGTTGAACACTGACGTTTTGTTACTGCTCGCCGAGAGGAGTATGCGGCGTCGACGGGGGGAGACTTCCGGCCGCGTCTGGACCGCGGTAAGTCCGGAGTAAGGTACTTCGAATTCAGCTACGTTATTAACGTAGCTGAATTTGCGTACCTTAGTCCGAAGTCCGGACTAAGTGTGGACCAGCCCTTAGTTGTTCATCTCTAATTTGCTGAAGCCAGCTAGCAGATGCTGAAATTGCTGCCAGAACTAGATCAATGTAGACTTTGACATCTTTCTCTAAAGCCTTTTCTTCTTCCATTGGTGGCTGCTCAACTGGGGCTCTAGATAGAAATTTCTGTCCCATCTCCAGTTTTCCAAATGTAAGCGGGGGAATGGTCCCGCTATTGTGGGGAACTTTCCTGGCTTCTGCACTACCCCGGTGAAGTGGGCTAGCAAAAGGATCTGAGTCCTCGCTCCCACTTCCTTTATCCAGAGGCCTCCCTGCCCTTGAGGACTCCCCTTCCACTCTCCTGTCTGGCAGAGTCCTCGTAAACCCCGACAAGGCTGGGCCCAGGATTCCTGGGGGGCTCGACCCCCAACCCTGCTGTGGTCACCCAAGACAGGGGTTAGGGTGTCCCCACTCCGGGGTACTCTCTCTGCACTGGACACCTTCCTGACCCACTGATCATTTCATACAAATTAAAGCAAATACGAGTTGTTTAATTAACAATTAATTTAAAAAAAAAGAATAAGGAAAAATGGGAAAGGTTAAAGGAAAACACATCACCCTGCTCTGTGGCAGGGAACATTACAAACAGTGTCTCTGGAATGTCAGGGCAGTTCACAGTCTGTTCCTTGTAGGTCCCAGGCTCCTTCTCAGGCCCTGGCTGTGCTGCAGAGACGCTGCGGGTTGGACACTTGTGGTGGTGGCCACACGCTCTCAGGCTCTAGGCGGCAGGACCCTTCTTCCCAGCATCGCCCTTGCCCTGTCAGGGTTACGATCCCTCTCAAGTCTGGCCTGCAGGGCCTCTTGGCTGAGGCGTCTCCCTGTGCAGGGCCCACTGCCCAGGATCCCCCTCACTCTCCCCAGCTGCTCACCGCACTCAGCTCCGGACTGCTCCAGCCCCAGCCCCAGCCCCAGCCCCAGCCCCAGCCCCAGCTCCAGCTCCACACTGCCTCAGCACGGCTGCTGCTGCTGCTCTGCCTCCAGCTCCCTGGGCTGCTTCTCTGGCCCCTCTGGCTCTGGTTGCTACAGCTCTGCTCCCAGGACAGGTCTTCTCTTCAGGCTGCTTCTGTGACCATATTTCAACACTGAAAAAAGAGGACACTCCACGGGGGCCTGGCCCTGCTCCAACTCCGCCCCTTCCCCACCCTCGGCCCTGCCCCAACCCCGCCCCTTCCCCAAAGCCCCTGCCCCAACTCTGCCCCCTCCTCTGAGCACCCTGCATTCCCCCTCCTCCCTCCCGCTCTGATCTTGGTTGGGGGTTGCTAAGTGCTTCCCTGCTCCCCACTCGCCCTGCAGCCTCTGTGACCCCTGCTGTGGACTCGCCCTGCAGCCCCTGCACCCCCCGCCCCTGAAGCCTCTATGCCCCCGCCTGCCCTGCCCCTGCACCCCCCTACCCCTGCAGCCTCTGTAACCCCTGCTCCTCACTCGCCCTGCACCCCCCGGCCCCTGCAGCCTCTGAGACCCCTGCTCCCCACTCGCCCTGCAGCCCCTGCACCCCCCGCCCCTGCAGCCTCTATGCCCCCGCCTGCCTAGCTCCCCCGCTCCCCCGGCAGCCTCTGCCTGGTGGGGGCTTCAGACACTCAGCAGCGCGGGTCCCTGCAGCCCCAGCCGCAGCTTCCTTCCTGCCGCCAAGCACGTTCCCTGGCCTGTCTGTCCCCGCTGGAAACAGCTCCCACAGCGCCGGGTTCCGAGCTGCGCGGGGCAACGGGGCCACAGGTAAGGTCCCCCAGTGGCCGGGGGAGTCCCCACCCGCGAGGGAAGCCCGAGCCCCCCCCCGTTCCCCAGCTGAGCATTGTAGCTGGGGCAGCTGGGCTGCGCTGTGGATCGTGCTGGGCGGACCCTGGCTTATGCCTCCCTATTTCCCCGGACATGTCCGGCTCTTTGGAAATTCCCCCCGGACGGGGATTTGGGCGCCAAAAAGCCGGACATGTCCGGGGAAATCCGGACATATGGTAACCCTACTGCAGAGCAGCGCGGCAGCGTGTCTGGCTCTGGCCGGGTGGCATGGCTGCCAGACATGCAGCTCTGAGCGGCATGGTAAGGGGGCTGGGGCCGGGGGGTTGGATAAGGGGCGGAGGTTTGGGGGGGGCAGTCAGAGGATGGGGAACAGGGTGGGGGTTGGAGAAACGTGAGGGTCCCGGGGGGGAGGGCTATCAGGGGCTGGGGGTGTGGGCAGAGGGAATGGGGAACAGGGGGGTTGGATAGGCGTGGGATCCCAGGGGGCCTGTCAGGGGGCAGGTGTGTGGATATGGGTCAGGGGGGCAGTCGGGACAGGGATTGGGGCAGTTGGATGGGGGTGGGGTCTCAGGGGGTGGCTTGGGGTGGGGAGGTCCTGGGAGGGGGTGGTTAGGGGACAAGGAGCGGGGGGGTTGGATGGGTCAGGGTTCTGAGGGGGGCAGTCAGGGGGTAGGAAGTGGGAGGGGATGGATAGGAGGCGGTGGCCAGGCGGTGGCCTGGCCCTCCATACAGTTTTGCAACCCCAACCTGGTTTTTCTTTTTTCCAGGGGAGGGAGAAGTCAAAACCATGAGATAACACCCAATTCTTAGGGTGGTGTGAGTCAGGAAATTGGCATAAGTAGGTATAACTTCTCATGTGGTGGGATTGTAGAAGAGGAAAGGTGGGTCTGAAGGTGTAAGATAAAAGGTGTGGGGTGGCTACTTTATCTTATACCTCGTGGTTGTATTTTTTCCTGCTTCAGCCCCACCCTTCTGTACTCTTAGGACCAAATTGCTCCTACAGTGGGACCGGATAAGGAGTAAATGAGGACAGAATTTGGCCTGCTGTGTGTAGCTTAAACTCACTACCATGTAACATGTAGACCATGACTATACCACTGCCTCAGCACCATCCCTGATGTGCCTTCAGCTCCAAGTCTTGCAAGCTTTCTCTTAAGAGCATGCATTGGCACAAAGATAAAGCAAAAGCTAGCCCATGGTTGCTCAAAACTTGGGCCGGGCTTCCTACAAGACTGGCAGAATTCTGAGCCTGACCTGAATAAGGATAAGGCGCTAGACAAGACTTGTTGTAGGGACTCTGAAGGACCAGCACATAGCATATCCTCATAGTGGCTCCAAGTTCCTTGGTTTAGTTTGAGAGCATTTGAAAATTTTAGCCGGCTGAGTTTGTATTGATGTGCTGCTGTAGTTAGAAAGCAGCAAGGATATTATGTTCTGATTGTGAAAGTAGGAGGATCAAACCTATTTCTCGTAAAACCCTCCCCTGTATATAAAAAAAATCAAGTGCATGCCACGTATTTCATTTCAGTGAAAGCAGCAATGTTCTTGTTATCGCAGGGAAAATCTATCTCTGCCTTCTTAAATCATCCTACAGTTTCAACTGCATGAGGTATTGTTTCTATCCTAAATAGCTGTGTAGTGCTCTGTGTGCTGTTCAACAGCTGCCATGCTCCATCCTAGAGGTTGCTGCATTTCAATAGTGGGTGAAGGGACTTCATATGCAACCCTGGATTTTCAGATCTGCAGGCATCTGTTTGCGGAAACTGTGTGCACAGATTTGGTACACAATTGTTCATGGCAAATGTTTCCCCATATGGCCAGATCATGGTTTGACTATCACATTTAGTGCTAACTAAGATATAAGCATCCCCAAGTTAAGACAAGCCTGAACAAGTAATTGCTGAAACAATTAACTATTGTTAGTAAACAAGGGAGGCAGAAACTAACTAAACTAACTATTGTGGGTATGTTTATAGTAAGCAAAGTAGGAAGGAATACCCTGAGAGGATGAGCTTGCCTTAAATCTGCGAAGCAATTGGTCCTTACATGCAAGAAGTACAGATGTTAGTAGCCAAGATAGTTGTATGTAAATTGGGTAGTGTATGACATGAGTTGGAATTGTGGTACCACCCTGTACCTAAACCTCCTGCAGCTGGGCTTGGCCAGCATGGGTGAAGAACTGTAACATGCCTAATAAAGTAACTGAGCAACAAGCCGGAGCTGCGCTGCGTTTTTTGGATTGCCGAGGACTGGATGAAGTGTGCTTTCAGTACCTGGATCCAAATACTGAGAACTTATTCCTGGCTTATTTTATTATCCTGTATTAAACTATTTCCATTCGGTCATACCTTTTTAAAGTCTCCCTATTGTTGAACATCGTTGGTCTGTTGCTATTAGAAAATCAGTAGTAAAAGTAACACAAGCTATGTATTGTTTAAGGCACCACTATTGCACCAGTTGACTTCAGACCACTTTTCCTTTTGTTCCAATGGTTTCCTCCAAACATCATGTTAGGCCTCTGGGTGCCAGAGGCCTGCTGAGGTGGAGGAAAAGGGAAAACCTATTGTGAGCAGGCAGGGGCTGGAGGCAGTGAGACCTGTCTACATAGCGGGGAAAGGGAAATGCCTCACTCCAGCTGCAAGTTGTAGTAGCCTAGCCATGCCCCTTATCCTAGGGCATGGAGTGCTAGCTGTACTGCCAGTGCTCTCCTATATGCATAAGCTAAGGGAGTATGAGCACTGCAGTATGACTAATAGCTGCCTCTTGGGTAAGAATCCAGTCCAGGTAAGCGGGCAGGGGGTGTCTCTGTGCTTTGCACCCCTCTGACTCAATGGCCTGGGAGAAGCCATGGTCTGGACTCATATTTTCATTTATTCAAAAAAGAAAAAAAAACTGCTGTTCTTTTCCAAGCCCATGGGAAAGTGACTTCCCATAAATGAAGGGGTAATTTATTTCCTTCTCTGTTCCAGATTGTCCGGCCATCGAATCATGCCACAATCCAGAGCATTGTAAAAGCCGTGGGAATCATTCCAGGCATTCCCGAACCATGCTGTGTTCCTGACAAGATGAACTCCCTCAGCGTCCTGTTCTTAGACGAGAACAAAAATGTTGTTTTAAAGGTGTACCCCAATATGTCTGTGGAGACCTGTGCCTGCCGATAAGTCTATGCCAATGCTCCTTTAAGGAGACCAGCGCCCTCTGCCCAGCTATACTGGGAAAGTTGTGAATGGGAAATCAATTGGCCTGTGTTTATGAATGAATGCAGGTCTACAACTCCATCCACAGAAAGAATGAAGAGACTCTAAAGTAATACACAAGCTCCCCTCAAAAGATCTCCCTTAATGTCACCGTGTGTCTTGCAAATTAACAGGGATTCATCAGCCAGAAATCGCCCACTTTAAAAAACAAACAAACAAAACCTGGCCTGCTAAGAAATCTGATATTTAGTGTAATCACTTCTACTTAAACAGTTTGCCATAAACTGAGGACTAAGCTACATTTGTATGTGCTATTTTCCTGACTGTTTTATCTCTTCAGCTAACCAAGAAGGTGAAAAATGGACTCTGCAAAGGCAGGCTTACTCTAGAATCATATTTTTTGTACAAAAATTGTAATTTTTTTTTGCCTAAACACTCACTTATACCTTTTAATCCACATATTTATACTGAAAAAGAATGCTGTAATAAAAGGCTTAATATGTACATTTTTCTTTGGGATTCAAATGTAGTGTACTGTATAAGCTTTTATATATACAGTATGTTAATATAACCACTTTTGGTTACCTTTCCCTAATATATATTTTACAAAAGACGTATGTAACTCCTTCCCACAGTCACTTGTTTGCTGGTTAATTTCAGATTGTTAAACATATATATTCTCTGAATAACACAAACTATATAGTAATATGTTTAAATACTAAAAATAACCAAGATTTATATTTTTGTAAGTTATACTTTATATCCTCTAGATCGATTGTTAAATGCTTTTAACAAAAGCTAAATAAATTAAAGGTACAGTAGTATCTAAACTAGTTAAAATGGTTCTCTAAATCTCATGCAGGTTTCATATCTCTAAATATAGATTATTGCATTGTGCTAATTGGAAGGAAATCAAAGTTATCTTACTTGGAAAAGCCTAGTTATGCTTGTCATAATAATTTTTATTAGCTTAAACTAGAAGGGACTGTTATGATAATCTCTTCTGGCCTCCTTCATAATGCAGGCCAGAGAACCTGACCCAGTAATTTCTGCATCAAACCCATAACTTCTGTTTGGAGCTAGAGCGGGTCTTTGAAAGATATCTAATCTTGATTTAAAGCCTTCAAATGATGAAGAATCTATCCTCTCCCTAGGTAAATTGTTCCAATTGTTATTTCCCCCCTCCTCCCCCCCGTTAAAACTGTGCCTCATTTCTAGTCTGAATTTGTCCAGCTTCAAATCACTGGCTCTTATGCCTTTTTCTCCTAGATATAAGATGTCTATTATTAGAAGTTTCTTCCATGTAGGTACAGGTTTCAGAGTAGCAGCCGTGTTAGTCTATATCCGCAAAAAGAACAGGAGTACTTGTGGCACCTTAGAGACTAACAAATTTATTAGAGCATAAGCTTTCGTGGACTACAGCCCACTTCTTCGGATGCAGTGGGC